>NC_092233.1:16991423-17126423 GCF_036320965.1 Panulirus ornatus | reverse complement strand
TACACATGTATATACATACGTCCACACACGCAAATATACATACCTACACAGCTTTCCATGGTTTACCCCAGACGCTTCACATGCCTTGATTCAATCCACTGACAGCACGTCAACCCCGGTATACCACATCGCTCCAATTCACTCTATTCCTTGCCCTCCTTTCACCCTCCTGCATGTTCAGGCCCCGATCACACAAAATCTTTTTCACTCCATCTTTCCACCTCCAGTTTAGTCTCCCTCTTCTCGTTCCCTCCACCTCCGACACATATATCCTCTTGGTCAATCTTTCCTCACTCATTCTCTCCATGTGCCCAAACCACTTCAAAACACCCTCTTCTGCTCTCTCAACCACGCTCTTTTTATTTCCACACATCTCTCTTACCCTTACGTTACTCACTCGATCAAACCACTTCACACCACACATTGTCCTCAAACATCTCATTTCCAGCACATCCATCCTCCTGCGCACAACTCTATCCATAGCCCATGCCTCGCAACCATACAACATTGTTGGAACCACTATTCCTTCAAACATACCCATTTTTGCTTTCCGAGATAATGTTCTCGACTTCCACACATTCTTCAAGGCCCCCAGAATTTTCGCCCCCTCCCCCACCCTATGATCCACTTCCGCTTCCATGGTTCCATCCGCTGCCAGATCCACTCCCAGATATCTAAAACACTTCACTTCCTCCAGTTTTTCTCCATTCAAACTCACCTCCCAATTGACTTGACCCTCAACCCTACTGTACCTAATAACCTTGCTCTTATTCACATTTACTCTTAACTTTCTTCTTCCACACACTTTACCAAACTCAGTCACCAGCTTCTGCAGTTTCTCACATGAATCAGCCACCAGCGCTGTATCATCAGTGAACAACAACTGACTCACTTCGCACATACACATACACATACCTATACACTTCAACGTATACATATATATACATACACAGACATATACATATATACACATGTACATATTCATCCTTGCTATCTCGTACGATTCGAATCGAGTGTACAGGATATAATAACGGGGTTACTACAAATCCGTTTCTAAGTGTTTTCATATTTATCTTATCTCTCCTCAATCGTCCTGCATAGCAAGTAGCCCGTAACGTTTGCCCGTTACGAAAATTGGCGTGACCTTAAGAAGAATGTTCACGAGCCTAGCTTCCTGCTCGTCTCATGCAAGGCTGTGCAGGATCGTATTGCAAAGTTGCTGACCGGGAGTAATGTGGATGCAATTATATCGAACTGGAGCCCCAGCTACTGAATCGTATCGAATTCTCATTCCCGATTCGAAGCCAACTCGAATCTCGAGGATACGCAGGTTCCTGATATTATATATATATATATATATATATATATATATATATATATATATATATATATATATATATATATATATCCCTGGGGATAGTGGAGAAAGAATACTTCGCACGTATTCCCTGCGTGTCGTAGGAGGCGACTAAAAGGGAAGGGAGCGGGGGGCTGGAAATCCTCCCCTCTCGTTATTTTTTTTTTTTTTTTCCAAAAGAAGGAACAGAGAAGGGGCCAGGTGAGGATATTCCCTCAATGGCCCAGTCCTCTGTTCTTAACGCTACCTCACTATCGCGGGAAATGGCGAATAGTATGAAAGAAAAGAAAGAATATATATATATATATATATATATATATATATATATATATATATATATATATATATATATATATATATATATTTTTTTTTTTTTTTTTGGCTTTGTCGCTGTCTCCCGCGTTTGCGAGGTAGCGCAAGGAAACAGACGAAAGAAATGGCCCAACCCACCCCCATACACATGTATATGCATACGTCCACACACGCAAATATACATACCTACACAGCTTTCCATGGTTTACCCCAGACGCTTCACATGCCCTGATTCAATCCACTGACAGCACGTCAACCCCGGTATACCACATCGATCCAATTCACTCTATTCCTTGCCCTCCTTTCACCCTCCAGCTTGTTCAGGCCCCGATCACACAAAATCTTTTTCACTCCATCTTTCCACCTCCAATTTGGTCTCCCACTTCTCCTCGTTCCCTCCACCTTCGACACATATATCCTCTTGGTCAATCTTTCCTCACTCATTCTCTCCATGTGCCCAAACCATTTCAAAACACCCTCTTCTGCTCTCTCAACCACGCTCTTTTTATTTCCACACATCTCTCTTACCCTCACCTTACTTACCTGATCAAACCACCTCACACCACACATTGTCCTCAAACATCTCATTTCCAGCACATCCATCCTCCTGCGCACAACCTTATCCATAGCCCACGCCTGGCAACCATACAACATTGTTGGAACCATTATTCCTTCAAACATACCCATTTTTGCTTTCCGAGATAATGTTCTCGACTTCCACACATTCTTCAAGGCTCCCAGGATTTTCGCCCCCTCCCCCACCCTATGATCCACTTCCGCTTCCATGGTTCCATCCGCTGCCAGATCCACTCCCAGATATCTAAAACACTTTACTTCCTCCAGTTTTTCTCCATTCAAACTTACCTCCCAATTGACTTGACCCTCAACCCTACTGTACCTAATTATCTTGCTCTTATTCACATTTACTCTTAACTTTCTTCTTTCACACACTTTACCAAACTCAGTCACCATATATATATATATATATATATATATATATATATATATATATATATATATATATATATATATATATATATATATATGCACAAGATCGCTGTTTCCCCCGTTAGTGATATAGCGCCATATATCTTTTGTCAACCTTTCCTTACTCATTCTCTCCATACGTCCAAACCATTTCAGTATACACTTTTCAGCTCTCTCAACCACACTCTTTTTACTACCTCCTGTCTCACTTATCCCCTTCATTACTTACTAAATCAAACCACCTCACTCCTCATACTATCCTCAAACATATTTCCAGCACATCCACCCTCCTCCGTACAACATGATCTGTAGCCCATGCCTCGCGCGTTCATATTTGTTGGGATCACAGTTCCTTCAAACATACCTATTCCTCCCCTCTCAGATTTATCCTCTTTTTCCAAACATTCTTCAGCGCCTCCAGAACTTTCGTCCCCTCTCCACCCTATGATTCATTACCGTTTCCATGGCTCCATTCGCTGCCATGTCCACTACCAGGTATTTAAAACACTTCACTTCCTCCAATATTTCTCCATTCAAACTCACACCCCACCTAACTTGTCCCTCAACCCTGCTGAACCTAATAACCTTGCTGTAAGAAGTCGCCTCCAGTAAAGGTGATATAAACAAAAATTACTGTCGAATGGAATGACGAAGACAATGAGTAATCAAACACACAACCAACTGGCATATAGTCAAGGGAAGCAGTACAGCATGGACAGTAGACGCAACAAGACAACGGGGACACAGACTACACACACACATGACCAAGACCTGGACACTTGTAGGAACGTGGAACACACTTGGTGCCCACGGAGCCTCAGCCATCCATAGATATACACAACGAAAAGAAAAGAGAATCTTGGCCCAGTTTCTTTGCTCAACTAACAAAGATCGCTACACAGACAGAGAGACAGACAGACACACACACACACACACACACACACACACACAGAGTGAGCCAGGGTATAAGGCACCAGTACCCCGTCTGCACCAGAGCCCGCACACACCACCTTCACGTGTACATTCTATAATGATCTTCCATTTCCCCGGTACCTCCTTCCTCTTACTCCTGGCCGCCACCATCCTCCCCTATCCCTTCTGACCACCCAGTTACGGGGAAAAAATAACCTTATCATGGTCAACAGATGGAGAGAGGTACAATCTTAGCAAGGACCTGTTCACTTCTAACATTATATCACTTTATATATCGTCCCTGGGGATAAGGGGAGAAAGAATACTTCCCACATATTCCCTGCGTGTCGTAGAAGGCGACTAAAAGGGGAAGGAGCGGGGGGCCAGGAATCCTCCCCTCCAGTTTTTACTTTTCCAAAAGAAGGAACAGAAAAGGGAGCCAAGTGAGGATTTTCCCTCTCAGGCTCAGTCTTCTGTTTTTAACGCTACCTCGCGAACACAAGAAATGGAGAATATATATATATATATATATATATATATATATATATATATATATATATATATATATATATATATATATATATATATATTTTTTCTTTCTTTCTTTCAAACTGTTCGCCATTTCCCGCATTAGCGAGGTAGCGTTAAGAACAGAGGACTGGGCCTTTGAGGGAATACCCTCACCTGGCCCAATTCTCTGTTCCTTCTTTTGGAAAATTAAAAAAAAAAAAAAAAATACGAAATATACGAAATATACGAAATTTCGGACCAACCCAGAGAAATTTTTTTTCTTCGTCACTCATGTCTCCCTTTAACACACCTTCTGCCACAATTGGCGCAGACGCTCTCACCATCGCCACCACCACCACACCTGCCACAGCCACCACCACACCTGCCACAACCACCACCACACCTGCCACAACCACCACCACAGTACCCGGTACCATAACGGTGTACCACCACAGCTTAATAAGCTCGTTGCACATGACAACAACCTTGCGCTGCCTCAGCTGGAGGTCAAGCTGGCTGGCCGTAGTACCACAAGGCCATCAGCGTCCTATCTTGGTGGCCAACACCTACTGCACCGACTGGTCACACACCCAGACCTTTCACTACCTAGCAGGAAGTGGCCAAAGGTCCAGTGCAACTACCCTCTCAGCCACTAACCCTGCCAGTATCACCACCCACTGACACCACCCCCTCTCCCATCTGCCACTACTCCTACCATTACCACCACTCACAGGCCTTTCCCCCCCTAGCCTCTACTCCTGCCAGAACTATCACCCACCCAATGCTTCCCTCTGCCACTACCCTTGCCACTGCCACCACCCAATGCCTCCCCCTACCACTACCCTTGCCACTGTCACCACCTAATGCCTCCCCCTACCACTACTCTTGCCACTGCCACCACCTAATGCCTCACCCTGCCACTACCCTCGCCACTGCCACTATCCTCGCCACTGCCACTACCCAATGTCTCCCCCTGCCACTACCCCACACACTCACCACATTTTCCACTTGACCCATCCTCATAATCCTAACAATATCCACACTGCTCTTGTGTCCTCCACACCTGTTCTACGACACCCGCACACACACACACACACACACACACACACACACACACACACACCCCACACACCCGACACACAAGACCTGCTCACATTGACCAGGTCCCTCAGTCCTCCCCCTTACTGTGCTCTCCTGTTGCTGGCGATGGCAGGAAGAGACACGGTGTGTCCGTAGGCCCTCAGCAGTAGATCCAAGAGGTTCAGTCTAATTCCAGGGAAGAAAAAAGAGACATACTGGACGTGGATCCAGTGTCACACACACACACACACACACACACACACACACACACACACACACACCCCTTAGGTCTCAAAACCTTGCCAACACCTGACATTGAAACAGACCAGGAAACTCGTTGTAAAAAAGCGGCAGGTGGCACCACCTGCATATGGCACTGTGCCACGCCGAAGTATGTCATCTTCTGACCCTCACCTTCGACTGCAGCCTCCAAAAAAACCCCTCCATAATGAGATGCATCACTTTCCATACAGTTGCACCAGCAGCGCTCCATGACTGGATTGTAGGGCTATATATCACACGAGGATCTTTTTCTCTTTCCTTTTTTTTCTAAGGTCTATATCTTGACCTTTCAGGCGATGACCTTAACGGTTGACCTCGACCTGATACACGTAGACAGATGTAGAACTGTCGTGTGCGTGTGTTCAACATCTACGGTGCAAATGGGAGGTCAACTCCTTTTATCATTACAATCGTTCATCACTTAATTAATGTTCAGCTAATTATCATTAAGTAAATAATGTATAAACCATAGTATTATTCAATGTATAAACCTTCATGTATATCTGTCAATGAAGACATACTTCTCTCATGGACTTGTCCAGAGCGTGGAAATGTCCAGCCCCACCTTGATCTTAAGCTCTTCAGTTAACTAGTTACTATTATGATCAGTTAAGTAGTTATTATTATGACCAGTTAACTAGTTACTATCATGATCAATTAACTTGTTACTATTATGACCAGTTAACTAGTTATTATTATGACCAGTTAACTAGTTATTATTATGACCAGTTAACTAGTTATTATTATGACCAGTTAACTAGTTATTATTATGACCAGTTAACTAGTTACTATTATGATCAATTAACTTGTTACTATTATGACCAGTTAACTAATTACTCTTATGACCAGTTAACTAATTACTATTATGACCAGTTAACTAGTCATTATTATGACCAGTTAACTAGTTACTATCATGATCAATCAATTTGTTACTATTATGACCAGTTAACTAGTTACTATTATGATCAATTAACTAGTTACTATCATGACCAGTTAACTAGTTACTATTACGATCAGTTAACTAGTTACTATTATGATCAGTTAACTAGTTACTATTATGATCAGTTAACTAGTTACTATTATGATCAGTTAACTAGTTACTATTATGATCAGTTAACTAGTTACTATTATGAAAAGTTAACTAGTTATCATTATGACCAGTGAACTAGTTACAATTATCATCAGTTAACTAGTTATTATCATGACCAGTTAACTAGTTATCATTATGACCAGTGAACTAGTTACTATTATGATCAATTAACTAGTTACTATCATGACCAGTTAACTAGTTACTATTACGATCAGTTAACTAGTTACTATTACGATCAGTTAACTAGTTACTATTATGACTAGTTAACTATTTACTATTATGATCAGTTAACTTGTTACTATTATGATCAGCTAACTAGTTACTATTATGACCAGTTAACTAGTTACTATTATGACCAGTTAACTAGTTACTATTATGACCAGTTAACTAGTTACTATTATGACCAGTTAACTAGTTACTATTATGACCAGTTAACTAGTTACTATTATGACCAGTTAACTAGTTACTATTATGATCAGCTAACTAGCTACTATTATGACCAGTTAACAAGTTACTATTATGATCAGCTAACTAGCCACTATTATGACCAGTTAACAAGTTACTATTATGACCGTCCAATTCTAAAGCATCTCAACTGTGTATTTTCAACCAAATGGCTGGCAAAACACAACAAATCGTTGGTTGTTTATTAACGTATTCCTCTTACGTCTGGTCCTCACGCTATCACCAGTCGTGGGGATCTGCCAGTCACACACAGACAAGTGCAGACCACCAGAACCCACAGCCTACCGCACACAGACGAGCACAGACCACCTGAACCCTCAACCTGCCGCACACAGACGAGCACAGACCACCTGAACCCTCAACCTGCCGCACACAGACGAGCACAGACCAACTGAACCCTCAACCTGCCGCACACAGACGAGCACAGACCATCTGAACCCTCAACCTGCCGCACACAGACGAGCACAGACCACCTGAACCCTCAACCTGCCGCACACAGACGAGCACAGACCACCAGAACCCTCAACCTGCCGCACAGAGACGAGCACAGACCACCTGAACCCTCAACCTGCCGCACAGAGACGAGCACAGACCACCTGAACCCTCAATCTGCCGCACACAGACGAGCACAGACCACCTGAACCCTCAATCTGCCGCACACAGACGAGCACAGACCACCTGAACCCTCAATCTGCCGCACACAGACGAGCACAGACCACCTGAACCCTCAACCTGCCGCACACAGACGAGCACAGACCACCTGAACCCTCAATCTGCCGCACACAGACGAGCACAGACCACCAGAACCCACAGCCTACCGCACACAGACGAGCACAGACCACCTGAACCCTCAACCTACCACACACAGACGAGCACAGACCACCAGAACCCTCAACCTGCCGCACACAGACGAGCACAGACCATCTGAACCCTCAACCTGCCGCACACAGACGAGCACAGACCACCTGAACCCTCAACCTACCACACACAGACGAGCACAGACCACCAGAACCCACAGCCTACCGCACACAGACGAGCACAGACCACCTGAACCCTCAACCTGTCACACACAGACGAGCACAGACCACCTGAACCCTCAACCTGCCGCACACAGACGAGCACAGACCACCAGAACCCTCAACCTGTCACACACAGACGAGCACAGACCACCTGAACCCTCAACCTGCCGCACACAGACGAGCACAGACCATCTGAACCCTCAACCTACCGCACACAGACGAGCACAGACCATCTGAACCCTCAACCTACCACCCACAGCAGTAGGTAAAAGCAACAAGGCACTAGAGACCCCCACACTCACACCCAGGAGATGGAAGATAACCGAGAACTACGATAAGATAAATGTAAACACAAACACTGTACGAAATGATAAGCATGTTGGTGTCGTTATGAGCCAGAGAGCCTAGTGACCCTGGGACGACAACTGGCACAACCATTTGATGGTCTCCCGTCAATAACCTCGACACACACACACACATACACACACACACACACACACACACACGAGGATAATATAAGGCCGTGTTACTCCTCGAGCTACAGAGAACAAAAAGAAAAAAAGGGAATTCCAGCACAATGCACCAGCCGGGATTTGATGCCCTGGGACATGCTGGGATACTGATGTCCTGGGACATGCAAAGACAGTGATGCCCTGGGACCTGCTAGGATACTGATGTCCAGGGACATGCAAAGACAGTGATGCCCTGGGACATGCTAGGATACTGATGTCCTGGGACATGCAAAGACAGTGATGCCCTGGGACATGCTAGGATACTGATGTCCTGGGACATGCAAAGACAGTGATGCCCTGGGACATGCTAGGATACTGATGTCCTGGGACATGCAAAGACAGTGATGCCCTGGGACATGCTGGGATACTGATGTCCTGGGACATGCAAAGACAGTGATGCCCTGGGACCTGCTAGGATACTGATGTCCTGGGACATGCAAAGACAGTGATGCCCTGGGACATGCTGGGATACTGATGTCCTGGGACATGCAAAGACAGTGATGCCCTGGGACCTGCTAGGATACTGATGTCCTGGGACATGCAAAGACAGTGATGCCCTGGGACATGCTGGGATACTGATGTCCAGGGACATGCAAAGACAGTGATGCCCTGGGACATGCTAGGATACTGATGTCCTGGGACATGCAAAGACAGTGATGCCCTGGGACATGCTAGGATACTGATGTCCTGGGACATGCAAAGACAGTGATGCCCTGGGACATGCTAGGATACTGATGTCCTGGGACATGCAAAGACAGTGATGCCCTGGGACATGCTAGGATACTGATGTCCTGGGACATGCAAAGACAGTGATGCCCTGGGACATGCTGGGATACTGATGTCCTGGGACATGCAAAGACAGTGATGCCCTGGGACCTGCTAGGATACTGATGTCCTGGGACATGCAAAGACAGTGATGCCCTGGGACATGCTGGGATACTGATGTCCTGGGACATGCAAAGACAGTGATGCCCTGGGACCTGCTAGGATACTGATGTCCTGGGACATGCAAAGACAGTGATGCCCTGGGACATGCTGGGATACTGATGTCCTGGGACATGCAAAGACAGTGATGCCCTGGGACATGCTGGGATACTGATGTCCTGGGATCCTGCAAGAACAAGGATGTCCCTTCCTCTGGAGGGAGAGTGAGGGCCACTAGCGCATGGTCGCCAGGGTCGGCTGAAGCACAGCGACCTCCTGCACCCCACTGGTGCGGGGACGGAGAGAGAGAGAGAGAGAGAGAGAGAGAGAGAGAGAGAGAGAGAGAGAGAGAGAGAGAGAGGAGGTGGGGTGGGGGGGAGTGATGGGGCGAGGCTGTCAAATAACTAGGGGGGGAAAGTCCCAGTGTTGACCTGAGGCAACAGGAGTTTACCACCACCACCACTACACAGGTGGAGCAGGGGCGCCCTCACCCCTGCTGCACCTGTGGTAACCCCTCACCCCTGCTCCACCTGTGGTAACGATTCACCCCTGCTCCACCTGTGGTAACCCTCACCCTTGCTGCACCTGTGGTAACCCCTCACCCCTGCTCCACCTGTGGTAACCCCTCACCCCTGCTGCACCTGTGGTAACCTCTCACCCCTGCTGCACCTGTGGTAACCCCTCACCCCTGCTGCACCTATGGTAACCCCTCACCCCTGCTGCACCTGTGGTAACCCCTCACCCCTGCTGCACCTGTGGTAACCCCTCTCCCCTGCTGCACCTGTGGTAACCCCTCACCCCTGCTGCACCTGTGGTAACCCTCACCCCTGCTGCACCTGTGGTAACCCTCACCCCTGCTCCACCTGTGGTAACCCCTCACCCCTGCTACACCTGTGGTAACCCCTCACCCCTGCTGCACCTGTGGTAACCCCTCACCCCTGCTCCACCTGTGGTAACCCCTCACCCCTGCTCCACCTGTGGTAACCCCTCACCCCTGCTCCACCTGTGGTAACCCCTCACCCCTGCTGCACCTGTGGTAACCCCTCACCCCTGCTCCACCTGTGGTAACGATTCACCCCTGCTGCACCTGTGGTAACCCTCACCCCTGCTGCAACTGTGGTAACCCTCACCCCTGCTGCAACTGTGGTAACCCTCACCCCTGCTGCACCTGTGGTAACCCTCACCCCTACTGCACCTGTGGTAACCCCTCACCCCTGTTGCACCTATGGTAACCCCTCACCCCTGCTGCACCTGTGGTAACCCCTCACCCCTGCTGCACCTGTGGTAACCCCTCACCCCTGCTGCAACTGTGGTAACCCCTCACCCCTGCTGCACCTGTGGTAACCCTCACCCCTGCTGCAACTGTGGTAACCCCTCACCCCTGCTGCACCTGTGGTAACCCTCACCCCTGCTGCACCTGTGGTAACCCCTCACCCCTGCTGCACCTGTGGTAACCCCTCACCCCTGCTGCACCTGTGGTAACCCCTCACCCCTGCTGCACCTGTGGTAACCCCTCACCCCTGCTGCAACTGTGGTAACCCCTCACCCCTGCTCCACCTGTGGTAACCCCTCACCCCTGCTGCACCTGTGGTAACCCCTCACCCCTGCTGCACCTGTGGTAACCCCTCACCCCTGCTGCACCTGTGGTAACCCCTCACCCCTGCTGCAACTGTGGTAACCCTCACCCCTGTTGCACCTGTGGTAACCCCTCACCCCTGCTGCACCTGTGGTAACCCCTCACCCCTGCTGCACCTGTGGTAACCCCTCACCCCTGCTGCACCTGTGGTAACCCCTCATCCCTGCTGCAACTGTGGTAACCCCTCACCCCTGCTGCACCTATGGTAACCCCTCACCCCTGCTGCAACTGTGGTAACCCCTCACCCCTGCTCCACCTGTGGTAACCCCTCACCCCTGCTGCACCTGTGGTAACCCCTCACCCCTGCTGCACCTGTGGTAACCCCTCACCCCTGCTGCACCTGTGGTAACCCCTCACCCCTGCTGCACCTGTGGTAACCCCTCACCCCTGCTGCACCTGTGGTAACCCCTCACCCCTGCTGCAACTGTGGTAACCCCTCACCCCTGCTGCACCTGTGGTAACCCCTCACCCCTGCTGCACCTGTGGTAACCCCTCACCCCTGCTGCACCTGTGGTAACCCCTCACCCCTGCTGGAACTGTGGTAACCCTCACCCCTGTTGCACCTGTGGTAACCCCTCACCCCTGCTGCACCTGTGGTAACCCCTCACCCCTGCTGCACCTGTGGTAACCCCTCATCCCTGCTGCACCTGTGGTAACCCCTCACCCCTGCTGCACCTGTGGTAACCCCTCACCCCTGCTGCACCTGTGGTAACCCCTCACCCCTGCTGCACCTGTGGTAACCCCTCACCCCTGCTGGAACTGTGGTAACCCCTCACCCCTGCTTCACCTGTGGTAACCCCTCACCCCTGCTGCACCTGTGGTAACCCCTCACCCCTGCTGCACCTGTGGTAACCCCTCACCCCTGCTGCACCTGTGGTAACCCCTCACCCCTGCTGCACCACCCCTCACCCCTGCTACAGCTTGAAGAATCAGTTATAAGTATGGACGCTAAACCAGCAGGTCAAAAAAAAAGGAAAAACACTGATGAAGATGAATTTCACAATTCAGTTTTCATAATGAACGGAGAAAATGTAATCACCGAAGATGTAATCAATGAAATCAATGAAGATGTAATCATTGTAATCAATGAAGATGGCATCAATGTAATCAATGAAATCAATGAAGATGTAATCATTGTAATCAATGAAGATGGCATCAATGTAATCAATGAAGATGGAATCAGTGTAATCAATGAAGATGGAATCAATGTAATCAATGAAGATGGAATCATTGTAATCAATGAATATGTAATCAATGTAATCAATGAAGATGGAATCAATGTAATCAATGAAGATGTAATCATTGTAATCAATGAAGATGGAATCAAAGTAATCAATGAAGATGGAATCAATGTAATCAATGAAGATGGAATCAATGTAATCAATGAAGATGTAATAAATGAAATCAATGAAGATGTAATCATTGTAATCAATGAAGATGGAATCATTGTAATCAATGAAGATGGAATCAATGAAGATGGAATCAATGTAATCAATGAAGATGGAATCAATGTAATCAATGAAGATGAAATCAATGTAATCAATGAAGATGAAATCAATGTAATCAATGAAGATGGAATCAATGTAATCAATAAAGATGGAATCAATGTAATCAATAAAGATGGAATCAATGTGATCAATAAAGATGAAATCAATGTAATCAATCAAGATGTAATCAATGTAATCAATGAAGATGAAATCAATGTAATCAATGAAGATGTAATCAATGAAGATGGAATGAATGTAATCAATAAAGATGGAATCAATGTAATCAATGAAGATGTAATAAATGTAATCAATGAAAATTGAATCAATGTAATCAATGAAGATGAAATCAATGTAATCAATGAAGATGTAATCAATGAAGATGGAATTAATGTAATCAATAAAGATGGAATCAGTGCAATCAAAGAAGATGTAATCAATGTAATCAATGAAAATGGAATCAATGTAATCAATGAAGATGGAATCAATGTAATCAATAAAGATGGAATCAATGAAATCAATGAAGATGTAATCAATGAAGATGAAACCAATGTAATCAATGTAGATGTAATCAATTTAATCAATGAAGATGTAATCAATGTAATCAACGAAGATGTAATCAATGAAGATGTAACCAATGAAGATGAAACCAATGTAATCAATGTAGATGTAATCAATTTAATCAATGAAGATGTAATCAATGTAATCAACGAAGATGTAATCAATGTAATCAATGAAGATGAAATCACTGTAATCAATGAAGAGGTAAACAATGTAATCAATGAAGATGTAATCAATGTAATCAATGAAGAGGTAATCAATGTAATCAATGTAATCAATGAAGAGGTAATCAATGTAATCAATGAAGATGAAATCAATGTAACCAATGAAGATGTAATCAATGAAGATGGAATTAATGTAATCAATAAAGATGGAATCAATGTAATCAATGAAGATGTAATCAATGTAATCAATGAAGATGGAAACAATGTAATCAATGAAGATGGAATTAATGTAATCAATAAAGATGGAATCAATGCAATCAAAGAAGATGTAATCAATGTAATCAATGAAGATGTAATCAATGAAGATGAAACCAATGTAATCAATGTAATCAATGAAGATGTAATCAATTTAATCAATGAAGATGTAATCAATGTAATCAACGAAGATGTAATCAATGTAATCAATGAAGATGAAATCAATGTAATCAATGAAGAGGTAAACAATGTAATCAATGAAGATGTAATCAATGTAATCAATGAAGAGGTAATCAATGTCATCAATGAAGAGGTAATCAATGTAATCAATGAAGATGGAATCAATGTAATCAATGAAGATGTAATCAATGTAATCAATAAAGATGTAATCAATGTAATGTCTGCAGCACAATGAGATCCCCGTGTGGGTGCGAGCTAGAACACTGGAGGCGTGTGTTCAGTGCATGACCGGGAACCCCACAAGCACGCAACGCACATACCAGTGTGAGAAATATTCATGACGACTTCAAGTGAACAAGCGAGGGACTCGCCATACAGGAGGTGAAAACGTGTTGCCGACTTCGGGGGAAAAAAATGAAAGAAAAAAAAAGAAAGCCACAGATCATTCAGCTAAGACCAAACCTGTCCGTTTTGAACGGACGAACACATACCATAAACGCAACAACTCAGGCAAGACTCAGGATAAGGAAGACAGAACCAACAACGAGATCAAATATAAATCGATTTAGGATCAAATATAAATCGATTTAGGAGCAAAACACAAAGCGAGGATCACTTTATGATTGTAGATGCTCTGCGGGCCAGTCAACCATAAAGTGTACAACTTTTTATAAATAGACATTCATTTGAATCTCATCTTATACAGCTGACTGATGGTAAGAAGGTGAATGTGAGTAGAGGATTATTCAGTTCAGACAACGTCATCATATATATATATATATATATATATATATATATATATATATATATATATATATATAGAGAGAGAGAGAGAGAGAGAGAGAGAGAGAGAGAGAGAGAGAGAGAGAGAGAGAGATTGCACAGTGACTTGTGTCAGAGTGTTGATGACCTGACACAGCCGTGGTGACTTGAGTAGTGGGGTCGGGTGTGTTACCCGAGTGTCCTCTGATGCCACAGAGGTTCCTATACAACCCTCACCGCCTCCGCCTGCTACACTCCCGTGGAAGATGTGATCGTGGTCACATCCGCTGGTGTCTCTGTATATTATTTTCCTCCATCTGTGATTTGTTGCTATTTGCTGCTGAAGATGTGTTGAAATACACGAAAGCTCTCAAGCGAATTTTCCTGTTTTGATTTCCCCTCGTGGTGTATATATATATATATATATATATATATATATATATATATATATATATATATATATATATATATATATATATATATATCCCTTACAATTGTATGTATCTGGCCTGATGCGGCAGGATATGGAAGGCAAATGCTAACTACATCAGCACATGTCTGTACGTTGGCTCTCGCAAGGCAAGGTTCTTGGCCACATTTCGGAGGTTTGAGCTGAGGCGACTCAGTTCTTGAGGAAGCCGAAAAAGGCGGGAATCGCCCCCCAAACGTCAAATAAACGTGACGTTGTTGTTGATGAAGGCGTCGTAGGTCGGGGACATGTTTGACTGATTCAGCACACTGACCACCGCGCTGCAGGCACGAGAGACGACCATCATGAAGCCAACAGAGAAAAAAATGGTCTTGCTCTCAAGAGCAAAACTTTGCCGCCTTTCCCTCCACTGCCACAGGTGGCACAGCAATAGACGCTGAGGTACATCCCCAGCGACGTCGGTCGAACACGATTCGCGCGATGTTGTGGGAAGTCAACATGGAGTTGGTACGCTGCTCCCTGCAGTTCCCGGCATTCCAACCCCTCGTCTCTCATACTGAAAGAATTCGTACGAAATCTGTGCTGTGGAGGAGGACAACGAGTCAAGAGGAGCTCTCTGGAGTTACGACCTGATGGAGACGATGTATGGCTGCACGAAACTGGAGGAAATTTGAACCAATTGTGGCAGAAGATTACAGACGAGATATCCTCATACCTGTAAGATACTCACACAAGCCACAGCGATCTTCCTAGCGACTGACGTATGCATACTGGCGTCCTCAAACCTTTGTGGACAAAAGAATTGAAGCCAGAAACGGCGAGAAACAGCCTGAATGATGTCCAGCAAGAATGTTCGCTAGGATGGTCTAGGTTCCAAACCTTTTTTTCTTTTCTCTACCGCTGTTGTAGTTATAGTTATTTGTGGGCATAAATAAATCCCCCTGGTAGTCTATCTACCCCTGTAGAGACGATGCGGGGTCGCGGTGAACAAAGACCCAGAAGTGGTGTGGTGTCGTCGGGGTAAATCCGGCTGAGACCCGTTCTAGAGTTCCTATCTCGAGTGTGCCACCAGAGCCGCGTCAACTGCAAACAGCAACTGAGTTATCTCTTATGATTCCCCCCCCCCCCTCCCCATCGGCAAACCTAAGACCCTCACCTCGTTTGAAAACACTTGCATTTGTGTGTGTGTGTGTGTGTGTGTGTGTTATTATATGCGTCTTTGTCTAAAAACCCAGACTTTTCCTTCCTTTGGGAAGACTGCCTTGGTGCAGCCCATCCCTAACAAAGGAGACTCCTCTCATCCTTCCACCTATCGCTCTACTGCTCTCACGTCTGCTACCTCCACAGTTTTTGAAGCTCTCCCTAACTCTCACTTTCTCACACTCTCACAATACCATTCACTTATTCCTCATCACCAACACGGCTTCCGTAGCGCTAGGTCTACTGCCAATCTCTTGTGTGTAACTTGCCTCGGGTCTGACTCAGTCAGGAATTTTGGTGAAACTGTCATCGGAACGCTGGAATCTCAAAAGATGTTTGACTGGGTGTGGCACGTCTTCGCTTTCTATACTCACTTCTTTTTAATTTCTTTCTGTTTCTCTCCGTTGCCTAATGCATAACTTCCTTCTCAAGAGGATCCATTGCAGTCCTCGTTTACAGAGCGACTCTCTTCCCTTATCCTACCAACAAAGGCGTTCCACCAGGGACCTGTCTCATCGCCTACTCTCATTTTTTTTTTCCCCATAAATGACCCTTTCTCTCTTCAACCCCTAACCCTATTCACCATTATACGGATCATTGCCTTTTCACAGACTTTAACTCTCACTTCCCCTCCTCCCTCTCTTATTCAAACTAGTTTTCTTTCTCGCGCGAAATTTATTTCCTCCGTCATCTCGAACATGTCCAACATGTCTGCCTGGGGAAACAGTTATCAGGTTATGTTCGATATAGTAACGCTAAAACGCAATTTCTCCTTACGCTGCACTTTCTCTTCCACATCCCACACAATCAACCTCACAGAGTCTGCTTCCCAAAACTCGTGAGGGTGTTTGTATAGATGCCGTGATTATCATCCCTTGTGAGCAGCTGTTTCATACCCTACAAGGAGTATTCCTCGCCTAAGTATGGAGTCCTGCACACATTCCTTGGGAGTTTCATCCTCAATCTCTCTTTTAACTAGACTGCGATCCAAATCCCTCCGTCTCATTACCTCTCCTGGCATCACCCCTCCGACCAAGCCTTCCGCGATATTGCTCTTGTCTCCCTGCTATGTAGTTATCATTGCGGCCGCTGATCTGGTAAGCTGTCTACATGTGACTCGCTCACTATGACCTTCCTACCTTTTAAGAGTCTGGTCTACACACACCTGTGGAGCCCCCATTATTATCTACGTTCGTTTCGTCTTAATCTCGTCCTTATCAACCAAGTGTACGTTGACTGATGAAGGTTTTGCCTCTAGCTGATATGTAGGTATATATATATATATATATATATATATATATATATATATATTCCGTCTTTACCACAGGGAAATGAAGCACAATAAATTCACAAGTGCACTTTCGTGTAATGATCACATCATCAGGGGAAATACAAGAAAGAAATATAACAGCGAGTTGATATCCAACGAAGAGACTTAGCTGGGATGCCATTTGGTAAACAAGTGACTACCCGAATGTAGGTTGGGTGTGTTCGAGTCTGGCGAATTGTGTATCATAAAATCTATCATGTGGACAAGAAAGAGAACTATTTACAAATTCTATCAACAATAAAGCTATCCAATTTGTGTAGAACTTCACTAAACAAAATGGATAGCTTAATGCTGATAAAATTTGTATCTAATTCCTTTTCCTGTCCACTAGATAAATCTTACGATTGCATATCGACAGAATTGAACGTACCTGACCTTCATTCAGGCTGTCACTTGTTTACCAAATGGCGTCTAACCTACGTCTCTCTGTTGTATATCAATTGACTATTATATTTCTTTCCTGTATCTCCCCTGATGATGTGATCGTTACACGAAAGTGCACTTGGGAACTTAACGTGTTTTATTTCCCAGTGGATAAGAACGGAATTTATTTGATCACGCACTCAATTGTGATCTCTTCCAATATATATATATATATATATATATATATATATATATATATATATATATATATATATATACAATTATACTTAGTCGCTGTCTCCCGCGGTAGCGAGGTAGCGCAAAGAAACAGACGAAAGAATGGCCCAACCCACCCACATACACATGTATATACATAAAAGCCCACACACGCACATATACGTACCTATACATTTCAACGCATACATACATATACATACACAGACATATACACATGTACATATTCATACCTGCAGCCTTCACCCATTTCCGTCGCCACCCAGCCACACATGAAATGACACTCCCCTCCCCCCGCACGCGCGCGAGGTAGCGCTGTGAAAAGACAACAAAGGCCACTTTCGTTCACACTCAGTCTCCAGCTGCAAAGTGCAATGCCCAGAAACCACAGCTCCCTTTCCACATCCAGGCCCCACAAAACCTTCAATGGTTTACCCTAGACGCTCTACATGCCCTGGTTCAATCCATCGACAGCACGTCGACCCCGGTACACCATATCGTTCCAATTCACTCTATTCTTTGAACGCCTTTCACCCTCCTGCATGTTCAGGCCCCGATCGCTCAAAATCTCTTTCACTCCATCTTTCCACCTGCAATTTGGTCTCCCACTTCTCCTCGTTCCCTCCACCTCTGACACATAAATCCTCTTTGTCAATCTTCCCTCACTCATTCTCTCCATGTGACCAAACCATTTCAATACAACCTCTTCTGCTCTCTTAACCACACGCTTTTTATTACCACACATCTCTCTCACCCTTTCATTACTTACTCGATCAAACCACCTCACACCACATTTGTCCTCAAACATTTCATTTCTAACATATACACCCTCCTCACCCTCCTCCGCACAACTCTATCTATAGCCCATGCCTCGCAACCATATAACATTGTTGGAGCCACTATTCCCTTAAACACCCATTTTTGCTCTCCGAGATGACGTTCTCGCCTTCCACATATTCTTCAATACTCCCAGAACCTTTGCCCACTCCCTCACCTTGTGACTCGCTTCCGCTTCAATGGTTCCATTCGCTGCTAAATCCACTCCCAGATATCTAAAACACTTCACTTCCTCCAGTTTTTCTCCATTCAATTTTACCTCCCGATTAACTTACCCAACCCTATATAACCCTTTCGTTGTTCACTTTTTCCTATGTGAGCGAGGTACCGTCAAAAACAGATATCTGAGCCGTAGAAGGAAAAATCCTTGCGTAACTCCTTCCACTGTTACCTCTTCCGAGAAATACTACAGGAGGGGAGGATTTCCAGACACTTGCATGTCATGTCGCCTATTACGACGCGAGCACATATGCAGACATTATGCTCTCTCTCTCTCTCTCTCTCTCTCTCTCTCTCTCTCTCTCTCTCTCTCTCTCTCTCTCTACATATATATATATATATATATATATATATATATATATATATATATATATATATATATATATATATATATATATATATATATTCGCCATTTCCCGCGTTAGCCTTACAGGGAATATCCTCACTTGGCCCCCTTCTCTGTTCCTTGTTTTGGAAAAGTGCAAAAACTGAAGGGGAGGGTTTCCAGTCCCCCGCTCCCTCCCCTTTTAGTCGCCTTCTACACACGCAGGGAATATGTGAGAAGTATTCTTTCTTCCCTATCCCCAGGGATAATATGTATATATATATATATATATATATATATATATATATATATATATATATATATATATATATATATATGGTATAATTATTTTGATCACCGCTTCTGTACACGACGTATGGCGGGCGTGGTGCTCATGTTGGTGATGGTGGTGTGTGAGGTAGGGACGTGGCTCGTGTGTTAGAGACGCGCCTCAGTAGTAGCGACCTGAGGGAAGGACCCCGCTGGGAGTGTGGTCGCTACACCTGCTGCTACGTACGAACGAAGGGAGAATGTTTATGAACTTTACCAGTGAACAGACGATCTAGATTTGAAGGTCATCAAAAACTAGTGGGTGCAAATGCCACTGGGGCGACATGGCTATCATCAGGGGAGGCGCCATTTCAGGGTGGTGTGTGTGTGTGTGTGTGTGTGTGTGTGTGTGTTGTAGTGGTTGAGAGGGAGCCGGAACTACCATGCCGGCTACGGCCTCAGGGTTCGAACCATTGCATTGTTCCCTCAACTCTCGAACAATCATACCTTTTCTCTGGCCAGAGCATGACGAAATATCTTTCCATTTTCTTTTCTCTCTCTCGTCGAGTGTTGACGAGGTGTCCCATGACCTGAGGAGGAGGAGGAGGAGGGAGGAGTGTGGTGGGCGGGGTCGGAACACCTGTCACCATGCAGCCCGGCCAGAGAGTGGAACACCCCCGGGCCTTCGTTAGCTACACTGTGTGAGAAGTAGCCTCCTCCAGCGTGTGTGTGTGTGTGTGTGTGTGTGTGTGTGTGTGTGTGTGTTTTACAGACGCGTAGTAGTAAACGTTACAGCCTCGAGGTGACCCAGTGGTGTGCTGCTGTCTGGCTTCCGTCCATATTCCCGTGTCTAAAGCATTATTGATGGTGGGAGGCAGAGCTGGGTGGGCGGGTGAGGGCCGGCCGGGTTTCCACCACTGCCACGACCAGCCCAGAGAGCCGAGCGTCCGCCAGGGTGACGGGCGATCAGAGCAGCAGGAAGTAGCACGTCTTCATCCCGCGTCGTAGTGACGGGAGTATGGGAGCAAGTTACGTCACACTCGGCCTTAGACCCAGTGGCCTTCCTTGGGGGGGTCGGGTCGGTCGGAGCTGGTCCAGGCTGGTATGGACTGGCTCTGCAGGGAGGCCAGGGGCGCGCCCCTCCTCACCCCACCCCACACCACCATCACTCTCCACGTCCTCTCGTACTTCTTTACAGTTTACAATACTTGTCGCTTCCATTTTCTCTTGCTGTCATCCGTAATGAACCGGAATCATAGCTCCCTATCCACATCTAGGCTCCCTACACCTCTCCATGATTTACCCCGGACGCCTCACTTGCCCTGGTTCCGTCCATTCACAACAAGTCGGCCCCTGTATACCACACTGATTCAGTTCACTCTATCCCGTGCACATCTTCCACCTCAAAATTTTATTCACTCTATCCCTCCATATCCACTTAGGTCTCACACTTCTCGTTCCCTCCACCTCTTTATCAATCTTTCCTCACTCGATCTCTCCATATGTCCAAACCAATTCAACACACCCTCTTCTGCTCTCTCAACCACACTCTGTCACCACACATCTCTCTCACCCTACCATTACTTACTCGATAAACTCATTTCTCACTACATAGCGTCCTCAAACAATTCATTTCCATCACATCCACCCTCCTGCACACACATCCTCATCTATAACCCATACCTCACATCCATACAACACCGCTGGGACTGCTATGCCTTCAGACATGACTAACATCGCTCTCCTCTCAGATGGTGACTCCTCTTCCCACCCATTCCTCAGTGCTCCCAGGACCGTTGCGCCCCCTCCCCTCACCCACCCTATGACTTATCTCAGCTCCCATATCTATCTATCTACCAATCTGACATAGGCATGGCACCCTCAGGGTCCCATGAGTGACACAGAGGGTCATGACCATGAGTGTGTACCGGTACACAACGGTTCACGAGGACCGGTACAGAGCAACATAAACCACACCAATGGTGAAATTTAATATGAATTACTTTCTACTGCCAGTAGACCACACCAGGATTTATTTATTTATCTATTCATTCATTCATTTATTATTTGTTTATCTATTATCTATTCATTTGTTCGTTTATCTATCTATTAAGAAACGAGACGCTTCAAGATTTAATCCCATATTCGTCTCGTCTTACATGGCTGGTGGTGGCCGGGGTGCCGGCCCAGGTGGACAGGTAGAATGTAAGGTCTATGGATGCTGGCGGGGTCGAGTACTGGTCCAGGTAGGTAGGTAGGTAGGTAGGTCGAGGAGTAAGGTCAATGGGAACAAGGTCGTGCTGGCCGGGTGTGGGTCAGTTGTGGTCCGGCCACAGCTGGTCAGGCCAGCCTCCTCCTGGATCACTTTCTGATCTGGCATTGAAATCTCCCTCCTTCTTTACCCCCCTCCCAACCTAAGGCACCCCACTCCCCCTCCTCTTGCTGGTCCCACACTGCCAGGCACTGGTCTTCATCACTGCTAGGCACTGGTCTTCATCACTGCCAGACAGTGGTCATCATCACTGCCGGTCACAAGACATCATTGCCAGTCACTGGTGTTTGCAGTGATCCTACTGACTCTCCCAAAGAAACGACAGAAGTTAAGTTTCTCCTATATAGTTCCCTCTGGTGACTCTACTTCCTGACTCTCCTTAAATGTCTCTTCATAGTGGATTCTCTCGACAAAGGAATACAAACGAGGCAAACGAATACAAAGGAATTCAAACAGCAGCAGACTAATGGGTCCCTTCGAAGCTGTTTGTGATAATGGAAGACATCAGAAACTCACACATTAATGTGATTCAAGTCAGAAGGTTTACAGATAATCCAAAGCATAATCCAGGAGGCACAAATAATAATAAGTCGTGGACTTGAAGCCAGACATGTATTAAGTCTACTCTTAAACACATCTATAGTACAGTTTTCAACGAAGAATTCGTAAATTATTTCATATGTTAACAGTCCTGTTCAATTCAAAGAACTTTGTTTCATTTGAGGTAAAACATTTGTCTCAGAGTTTGTATCCATTACTACGGGTATTACCAATCAAATCAGTCTCAAGCAGCTTCCTGGATCAAAATAATCTAAGCCTTTGATGATTCTGAATACATGAATTAGATCACCTCTTAACCCTCTCTTTTCTGCGCGGAATAGATTCATTTAGTTGGTTTACATAGGATTTGTTTCTCAGTCCGAGAATCATCTTGGTGACCTGATACAATGCACTCTGCAGTCTCTAGGTATATCATTCTCCAGTAGGGTGACCACAACTGAACACATTGTTCTAGAGGTGAGCGCGCACCCAACTGTTGTAAAACGTAAGGATGATTTTCCATAGACTTAAATTCGGAATCCATTCCTACGAATCTACGAATCTTGGTCGCTCTTTTCACCGCTTTCATGCGCTGCTCATTTGAATTTAGGTCACCAGAGATTATTGCGCCCGAGTCTATTTTTTTTCACATTTAGCCTTAGCAGATTCACAGAATTCATACCGCACCTTACCGTTCGTTTTTACGACCGATATGCAAAACTTTGCACTTGTCGATGTTATAATCTATTTGCCAAAGTTATGAGCCCAGTCCATCAATTTGTCTATATCAATTTCATCCTTAGCTTTATTTCCCAGCTTAGTATCGACTGCGAATTTTAATATCCTACAATGTAGACTATCATGAATTACTTTAATAGATATGAGAAAGAGAGACCCAGTTCCAAGATTGATCCTTGTAGCACGCCACTTGTTACGTCCAACCATACTGAGGCTTGACCAATAATCACAAGTCTTTGTATATGGCCAGTTAATCAATTTTCTAAACACCAAAAAAAAAAAAAAAACGCCATCAAAACCTTATCAGTTAACGTCTTTCTAGTCACCTTTGATGGAAAACCTTTTCGAATGCTTTTGTACAGGATAGATAGATGAGATTAGATGCTTTACTTTCGTCATGCGTGTTGATTATATCATAAAAGAAGTCAAGCAGATGTGTCAGACATGAGGGATTTTGCTGAAGACCATCCTGAGGATGGTTTATCAAGTGGTGGTCCTCTAAATGGTTTACAACTTTGTCCCAAATAGTCGTTTCCAAACGTTTTCCAACCACAGACGTTAAGCTAATTGGACGATACTCTCCGAGCAGTGATTTATTACTCTCTCTGAATATCAGCGTTACACTGGCAAACTCCCCTTCCTCTGGGAATGTTCCCGTAGCGAGTGACTCACTGAATACAGCAGACAAGGACCTGACCGTCTCATTTTTCGCCTCTTTCATTGCCCTCCAATAAAACTCATCATGACCGACCGTTTTATTTACTTTCATTCCGTTGATTGCTGATGGTATCCGTTTCTTCAACCTTTCTGTCAGTATGTTGCAGAACCTTCACCTCTCTTGATAGTGAAGATGGATTCGAGACATGAGTTACGTCTTCGACTGGAAATAGACAGACAGATAAAATAGAAAATAGATTTTTTTGCCACGGCGTCTTGTCCTAGATTTCTCGGGTGATTTTAGTCTGACTTTACTTAACGACCGACTTTTCAGATGACTTTACTCAGTGACCCTACCCAATGGCCGACTTCTCAGATGACTCTGCTCTTTGATTCTACTTGACGGATAACTTCTCAGGTGATTTAACTACCTGACTCTACTGAATGTCTGACTTCTGAGATGATATTGCTCCTCTAGTGAGTCTACTTACAAGTGACTTGGTGTTACTGTGTACTGACTCACGGGATAAGTACTCATGGGGTAAGTACTCATGACTCAACTGACTATACATTATACTATCATTAGCTCATGACTCTCCGGATGCCGGTGTCTGGCGATCCCCACACAGTGACTATGCTGACCGCCTCCTGACCCAGTACACTCTACTCCCCGGCACTCCTCCAAGCAGAGTCACTATGACTCTCCTCAAGATGTCTCACCTAGGCAGGTGACTCTCCGTAAGACTCCTCCAGCCTCTCGCTCCCTCCTCCCACCACTTCCTCCTCACTCTGTCCTCAGCCCACGACACGTCACCAGAGGTCACCCGAATGAATGTAAATGTGACCTTCAGCCACCCGGGTCAGGTGCATAATGAGACGAGTTTCGGGATCCGATTGACCACTAAAAACCAGGATCCAGTCACCCAATTAGAACCAAGGTCTTCTGTGCTCTTGCGTTCTGACTGGCTCAGATCCTTCCTGATTCAGGAGAGCTGGAGTACTCTTGGACGACCATTTCTTGCCACACGTTTCTTATAAACACTGTGACAAATACACACAAGCATATATATATATATATATATATATATATATATACATATATATATATATATATATATATATATATATATATATATATATATATATATATATATATATCCCTGGGGATACGGGAGAAAGAATACTTCCCACGTATTCCCTGCGTGTCGTAGATGGCAACTAAAAGGGGAGGGAGCGGGGGGCTGGAAATCCTCCCCTCTTGTTTTTTTTTTTCTTTTTTTAACTTTCCAAGAGAAGGAACAGAAAAGGGGGCCAGGTGAGGATATTCCCTCAGAGGCCCAGTCCTCTGTTCTTAACGCTACCTTGCTAATGCGGGAAATGGCGAATAGTTTGAAAGAAAGAAAAGAATATATATATATATATATATATATATATATATATATATATATATATATATATATATATATATATATATATATATAGTGCATATTAACGCGTACTACCATATAACACACTAACCTCCAACAGCCAAGATCTTGGCTGTTGGAGGTTAGTGTGTTATACATTTGTGTATATATATATATATATATATATATATATATATATATATATATATATATATATATATATATATATGATAGAGTTGATAGAGATGCTCTGTGGAAGGTATTAAGAATATATGGTGTGGGAGGAAAGTTGTTAGAAGCAGTGAAAAGTTTTTATCGAGGATGTAAGGCATGTGTACGTGTAGGAAGAGAGGAAAGTGATTGGTTCTCAGTGAATGTAGGTTTGCGGCAGGGGTGTGTGATGTCTCCATGGTTGTTTAATTTGTTTATGGATGGGGTTGTTAGGGAGGTGAATGCAAGAGTTTTGGAAAGAGGGGCAAGTATGAAGTCTGTTGGGGATGAGAGAGCTTGGGAAGTGAGTCAGTTGTTGTTCGCTGATGATACAGCGCTGGTGGCTGATTCATGTGAGAAACTGCAGAAGCTGGTGACTGAGTTTGGTAAAGTGTGTGGAAGAAGAAAGTTAAGAGTAAATGTGAATAAGAGCAAGGTTATTAGGTACAGTAGGGTTGAGGGTCAAGTCAATTGGGAGGTGAGTTTGAATGGAGAAAAACTGGAGGAAGTGAAGTGTTTTAGATATCTGGGAGTGGATCTGGCAGCGGATGGAACCATGGAAGCGGAAGTGGATCATAGGGTGGGGGAGGGGGCGAAAATTCTGGGGGCCTTGAAGAATGTGTGGAAGTCGAGAACATTATCTCGGAAAGCAAAAATGGGTATGTTTGAAGGAATAGTGGTTCCAACAATGTTGTATGGTTGCGAGGCGTGGGCTATGGATAGAGTTGTGCGCAGGAGGATGGATGTGCTGGAAATGAGATGTTTGAGGACAATGTGTGGTGTGAGGTGGTTTGATCGAGTGAGTAACGTAAGGGTAAGAGAGATGTGTGGAAATAAAAAGAGCGTGGTTGAGAGAGCAGAAGAGGGTGTTTTGAAGTGGTTTGGGCACATGGAGAGGATGAGTGAGGAAAGATTGACCAAGAGGATATATGTGTCGGAGGTGGAGGGAGCAAGGAGAAGAGGGAGACCAAATTGGAGGTGGAAAGATGGAGTGAAAAAGATTTTGTGTGATCGGGGCCTGAACATGCAGGAGGGTGAAAGGAGGGCAAGGAATAGAGTGAATTGGAGCGATGTGGTATACCGGGGTTGACGTGCTGTCAGTGGATTGAATCAAGGCATGTGAAGCGTCTGGGGTAAGCTATGGAAAGCTGTGTAGGTATGTATATTTGCGTGTGTGGACGTATGTATATACATGTGTATTGGGGGGGTTGGCCCATTTCTTTCGTCTGTTTCCTTGCGCTACCTCGCAAGCGCGGGAGACAGCGACAAAGTATAAAAAAAAAAAAAAAATATATATATATATATATATATATATATATATATATATATATATATATATATATATATATATATATATATATCCCTGGGGATAGGGGAGAAAGAATACTTCCCACGTATTCCCTGCGTGTCGTAGAAGGCGACTAAAAGGGGAGGGAGCGGGGGGCTGGAAATCCTCCCCTCTTGTTTTTTTTTTTTTTTTCCCAAAGAAGGAACAGAGAAGGGGGCCAGGTGAGGATATTCCCTCAAAGGCCCAGTCCTCTGTTCTTGACGCCACCTCGATGACGCGGGAAATGGCGAATAGTATGAAAGAAATATATATATATATATATATATATATATATATATATATATATATATATATATATATATATATATATATATATAGATACATATGTATTGACACATTAGTTAATAAGATGTAAATACCAGATAGAAAAATATATAGTGTTCAGCCACCAGTGTACCCTCAGGTCCAGCGTGTGTCGGGTTACCCAGGTCCTCTGTGATACATGTAGCCATCGTCTTTGATGCCAGCGGCGGTCATCAACAGTTGATGATGCCAGCGGTGGTCATCAACAGTTGATGATGCCAGCGGTGGTCATCAACAGTTGATGATGCCAGCGGTGGTCATCAACAGTTGTTGATGCCAGCCCTGGTCATCAACAGCTGATGATGCCAGCGGTGGTCATCAACAGTTGATGATGCCAGCGGCGGTCATCAACAGTTGATGATGCCAGCGGCGGTCATCAACTGTTGATGATGCCACACACACACACACACACACACACACACACACACACACACACAGGGGAGACCCTATGAAATATTCTTGATCTTATCTTCCCCAACAGTCTAATATGGACTCTGGTCCTCGTATTTACCTGAGGGGCCACCAAGTCTAGCCCCTGTGGGGACGCCCACAGGTCACCACCACCCAGGGTGAAGACAAAACAAGATAAGAGTTCGTAAATCGTCATTGAAACGACGATCAAAAATCACTTCTCTTGACGACTCTACCTCAGCGCAGCGTCATCAGACATGGCAACACTGTCCCGTGACCTGTCGCGTGGTGGACCTGGGCCAGGACGGAAGACGCCGGGGAAGGTCACCTCCACGCCGCCGCCCGATGTCCCAGTTGATCATTCATGCACAGGCAGGACGGCGCGGGAGGCCAGAACCGACCAGGCATCTAGATTTCTGGGTTATACCAGGGTCAATATTTGGGGTCAACACCAGGGTCAACGTGTTGGTCAACAACAGGGTCAATATGGGGGTCAACATGTAGGTCAACATTGTGGTCAATATATTGGTCAACACCAGGGTCAACATGTAAATCAACATCAGGGTCAACATGTAGGTCAACACCAGGGTCAACATGCTGGTCAACACCAGGGTCAACATGTTGGTCAACACCGAGGGTCACCATGTAGGTCAACACTAGGGTCAATATGTTGGTCAACAACAGGGTCAACATGTAGGTCAACACCAGGGTCAACATGTGGGTCAACACCAGGGTCAACATGTAGGTCAACACCAGGGTTAACATGTAGGTCAACACCAGGGTCAACATGTAGGTCAACACCAGGGTCAATATGTAGGTCAACACCAGAGTCAACATGTAGGTCAACACCAGGGTTAACATATAGGTCAACATCAGGGTCAACATGTAGGTCAACACCAGGGTTAACATGTAGGTCAACACCAGGGTCAACATGTAGGTCAACATCAGGGTCAACATGTAGGTCAACACCAGGGTCAACATGTAGGTCAACACCAGGGTTAACATGTAGGTCAGCACCAAGGTCAACATGTAGGTCACACTAGGGTCAATATGTTGGTCAACCCCAGGGTCAACACCAGGGTCAACATGTAGGTCAACACCAGGGTCAACATGTAAGTCAACACCAAGGTCAACACTAGGGTCAATATGTTGGTCAACACCAGGCTCAACATGTGGGTCAACACCAGGGTCAACATGTAGGTCAACACCAGGGTTAACATGTGGGTCAACACCAGGGTCAACATGTAGGTCAACACCAGGGTCAACATGTAGGTCAACACCAGGGTCAACATGTAGGTCAACACCAGGGTTAACATGTAGGTCAACACCAGGGTCAATATGTAGGTCAACACCAGAGTCAACATGTAGGTCAACACCAGGGTTAACATGTAGGTCAACACCAGGTCAACATATAGGTCAACACCAGTTCAACATATTGGTCAACATGCAGGTCAACACCAGGGTTAATATGTAAGGTCAACACCAGGGTCAATATGTAGGTCAACACCAGGACAACATGTAGGTCAACACCAGGGTCAACATGTTAGTCAACATCAGGGTCAATATGCTGGTTAATACCAGGGTCAACATGTAGGTCAACACCAGGGTCAACATACAGGTCAACACCAGGGTCAACATGTTGGTCAACATTTATATAAACGGTCAACATTTAGATAAACATCAGGGTCAATACCATGGTCAACACCAGTCTACATGTAGTTCAACACCCGGGTCTACACGTAGGTCAACACCAGGGTCATTATTTGGTGTCAATATAATCACGAATTGGGTCAACGCCTGGGTCAGCACCAGGGTCATTTCTTGGCTCAGTACTATGGTATCAGTTGGGTCAACACCTGGATAAACACAAAGGTCATCACGGGTCAACATCAAGGTCATCAATTGGGTTAACACCAGGGTTATCACTTGGGTCATCATTTAGGTTAACACCAGGGTTATCACTTGGGTCAACACTAGAGTCAACAATGGGGCACCAGGGTAAACATCGCGGTAATCACTTGCACCAAACCAGGGTTATCACTTAGGGTCAACTTTAGGGTCATTACTTTAGTCAACACAGGGGTTATAACTATGGTCAACACCAGGGTCATCACTCTGGTCAACAATTTGGTCAGCACTTGGGTTAGGATTTGGGTCAGAGCTCAGATCAACTTGTAGGTCAATACCTAGCTTGACATCGGGGTCAATACCAAAGTTAGAACTAGGGTCAACACCGGGTTCAATACCAGAGTTAGAACTGTGATCAACACGGGGCTCAATACCAGTGTTAGAATTGGGGTCAACACCGAGGTCAATACGAGAGGTAGAACTGGGGTCAACATCGGGTTCAAAACCAAAGTTAGAAATGGGGTCAACACTGGGGTCAATATCAGAGTTAAAATTGGGGTCAACACCGGGATCAATATCAGAGTTAGAACTGAGGTCAACATCGGAGTCAATACCAGAGTTAGAACTGGCGACAAAACTGGGTCAATACCAGAGCTAGAACTAGGGTCAACACCGGGGTCAATGCTAGAGTAGAACTGGGGTCAACACTGGGGTTAAACGAGAGTTAGAACTAGGGTCAACACCGGGGTTAATACCAGATCTAGAACTTAGGTCAATACTAAAAATAGAACTGGGATCAACATGGAGATCAATACTAGTTAGAACTGGGGTCATTACTAAAGGTAGAGCTGGGGACAACACCAGGGCCAAACCAGAGTTAGAACTGGGGTCGACATCAATAATAGTTAGAACTGAGGTTAATACTAAAGGAATTATTGGGGGTCAATAAGAGGATCAATACTAGAGATAAAACCGGGGTCAACACTATAGCTAGAACTGGGGTCAATACCGGGTTCAATACCAGAGATAAACTGGGGTCAACACCAGGGGCATTACCAGAGCTAGAACTGGGGTCAACATCGGGTTCAATATCAGAGATAAAACCGGGGTCAATACCAGAGCTAGAACTGGGGTCAACACTGGGTTCAATACCAGAGATAAGTGGGGTCAACACCGCGATCAATACCAGAACTAGAACTGGGGTCAACACCCGGGTCAATACAAGTGTCAATACCAGAGTCAACACTAAGGTTAACATCTGGGTCAAAATGTCCATCACCATCTAGATCATTGAGTAGACTAACATCGAATTCAACAATTGGGTCAATACTGGATCAACACACAGGGCAGTATCTAGATTAACACTGGGGTTAACATGTGGATCAACACTGGGGTCAATACCTTGGTGTCGCCACCTGGATCAATACTGAGTTAACGTTTGATCAACACTGGCGTCAACATATGCGTTCATACTGTTCACACCAGGGTGAACACTAGGGTCAACACTTGGGTCAACTCTGAGGGCAACATTTGGGTCAAAATTGTGACCAACATTGCGTTCAAAACCTGGGTCAACATATGGGTCACCACAAGGGTAAACACTGTAGTCAATACTTGAGTAAACAATGAGATCAACACTGGGGTCAACACTGAGGGCAACACCTGGGCCAACACTAGGGTCAACACCAGGGTTACCATGTGGGTCAAAATTAGGGTCGACACCAGGGTACACACCGAAGTCAACACCTAGGTCAACACTGGGGTCGACACAGGTCAGTACATGGGTCTACATAGGTCAACACAGAGGTTAACACTTGGGTCAACAAGGTAAACACTGGGATCAATACAAATTATCTCAGGTGAACACTAGGGTCAACACAGGTAAACACTGGGGTCAACGCCTGGGTCACCACAGGTCAATACAGTTCAACACAGATAAACACTGGGGTCAATACAGGTGAACACTGGGGTCAACACAGGTCAACACCTGGGTCAACAATGGTCAACTCCCAGGTCAACACAGGTATCAAGACAATCGAGAGGTCTCTCCAACACCACAGCTGAGGTGGCTGCTGGTGGGGGATCTCTCCTCACCATCTATAACTCCCCCACAAAACCATACACTTACGTATTCTAAACCTAAGAAAAGAAAAACAAAAACGCATCACATCATAACATTTCAAACACTCATCACAACGTGAAAAGAATAATAATACATTCTCTTTATTTCAGGCATCTATGGAGTTTAGCAGCCAGAGTGAGGGAGAGGAAAATTAAAATCAAAGTAGGAAAACTCTGTTCCCGCGACCCCTACAGAGAGCAGCTGCGAGAGAGGTGAGGTGAGGAGTGAGCATTACCCACCCACACCCCCAGCTGCCCCTGGCCACGGGGCTGGTACAAGGGCGGTGGCTTACAGGTTACCCGGGTTAGCGTATGATTTCTCATTCCTTTTCCCTGTATGCCGCAGATCTGACGTCTCCGGGAACTTGACGCCTTGAAGACGTCACGTCCACAAGTTCTACGGCGATATATCGAATGGGATGACCTCCCTGCAGCAGACGATGACCTCCCTGCGGCAGACGATGACCTACCGTGCGTGCGCACGTTCTCCTGGTCCCTCCAGCAGGAGGAGGCACCACGTCCGGCTTCACTTCGGGAAAGAACAGCAGGTGATCAAGGTCATGACGCCGGGTCGGGAACTCCCGTGTGGCTGCTGCTGCTGCCATGTTCCTAGTATTCTTCAAGGCAACACCCACACCCAAATCTTGGTATGGGATCACACTTTTACCTTGCTGCCTACCACCCACCAACCGCCCATACTGACTCGCCACCCACCGCCTGCTCTGCCACCCATGCTGAGTTACCACCCACCTTCTGCTCTACCGCCCATCTGCCATCCATATTGAGTTCCCGCACACCGCCCGCTGCTGGTGCTCAACAACAAACATCCCGGTCCACAGGTCGGTTCACATGACTACTATCGGTGGACGCAAGCAACCCTCCCTGCTTCCCACAGCGCCCTTGTCCTCCAGTGACCGGGTGCACCACATGCTGTCGGAGTCCTGTCCAGTCCTACGGGTGGAGGGATAAGGTCGCTTGACCATCCATACCCCTCAACATCTGACCACAACGACTGAGAAAAACTGTGTAAATCAAGAGTGTGGCGACCATCTTGCTTCCTGCTGTCAGGGTGGGTGGAGGGAGGAGGCCGGTGGCTTCAGGGTGAAGGGTGTGGTCTGGTGTCAATTGGGCGGCTAGTGGCGTCAGGGTGAAGGGCGGAACCCAGAGACCTGCAGCCCACAACCCCACACCCGAGGCTTCACATCTGCCTTAACCCGTATTAGATTCTTTTTCTTTTATACTGGAAGTTCCAGCCATGGAGAGAGGGGTACATCGCGACCCAGCCTTAACTGAAGTAGATAAATGTTTAATGAGGAGAAATATGCAGAGAAAAGAAAATGGAGCTTAAGAATTTTCTAGGAAGTGGTTGAGCTCCATTTCAAAAGGGACACGTCATAGCTGTTGGGAAAGACATGATGCCGACGAGAGTTCCAAAGCTTCGAAGTGTATGGAAAGAAACTTATCATAAGGGCTCATCCTTGAGCTGCCAAGCGCCACACAGTAATCATGTGATAAAGAAGTTTGATGAATATTACATGGTCCAGCTAATAGCAAGGGCACACAAGCAGCCAGCTCTCGGGAGCAAGAAACAAAGTAATACCCACAGAAGTGGGGAAAGTGAACCAACATTACGGCGCGGAGCAAGTGGGTCGAGTTCTGAGGTTAGATTTTAAGTTGTCAAGTTGGACGGCGTTAGCCTCGAGTCTGTCTGATAAGAATTTAAAGTTAGTATCACCTTGGGAGCAGTTCTATATATAATGACGGATCAGTCCTCTGTATAAACGGAGCAACTGCTCAGAAGAGGAGAATTCACGGTGTCTGGCCAGGACACCCCGTCTCTTTGAGTAAGACAGATATCTGTGTAACGTGAGGTTTCTCAAACAGGTTAGACGTTACCATGATCCCCCCAGCATATTAATCACGATGGATGGTGCAGTGAAAGATTCACCAAGAGCTGGGAAAGCTGTGAAGGGTTTCAGAAAGAGGGATGGCAAGATATCGGGTTCTGGAGACGTTAAACTTAAAAAGATTTCGTCTATCCAACGGGGATAGCCTGTCCGAGACGAGACGCAGACCTGAAGGAAGTGGAGGAATGTAATGTTGAGTGGTCAGCGCAGAGGAGCGTCTTCGGTTACCTGATGCAGAGAGGAAATCGTAGACTGAACGAAGGAAGATTGTAGGGGACAGGAGAGGACCCTGGCGGATACCAGAGCTGAGAGAGAAAGTGGGAGAGGTTGAGCCGTCGACAGTTACGGAGGCGACTGTGTCCTCCGCTTAACAACCCTGACTTGTTACCTCACAGGTTCACACCACTGTTTGTTGTCGTGTTGCGCCCACCGACATGAACTGGTTCTCGGTACCCCATAGGTCGTCACAAACCCCCCCCACCCTCCCTCTTTCCCAGTACGACCTCAGCTGTGAGGAAACGGTTCCCGGTACCCCATGAGTCGGTATCCCCCATTATCCCCCCCCAACATCCCTGAGACACACCTTCTGTGGTACCGCAACTGTGACCATCTGAAGGACACGAGTTGAGGTATGCCAGTGAGGTACACGAGTAGGGTACGAGAGAGGTACATGAGGTACGCCAGTGAGGTGCACGAGAGGGGTACACCAGTGAGGTATACCACCGCTGTCTGGTTCTACGCGGCGACGTAACATTTCTGTGTGATGTTACTTAACCCTGCGTCCGTGACTAACCTCCAGTACGTGCCCGGCAGTTCCACCAACATTTGTGCTTGCCTCTCAGCGACACCCGAGGGAGGGTGGTGGCACTGCTCACCCCACACCCTGGGCATGACAGTCACAACTCACCCTCCCACCAAAGACACCGCATCATGTGGCATCCTTCGCCAGTGAAAAGTACTGACCTTACGTAGACGAGAGGAGGAAGTGCCGCAACTCACTGTACGAGAGGGGGGAAAAAACACGTCCTCACCCTTGAACCACACCGACCTGGCAATCAAATCTACGACGCGTATCGTAGCGACAGGATGGTATGTCCACTGGTAACAAAGTGGACAGCCTATATGATTAGCTAACATACATGATCAGTTAGTACACAGCTCCACACGATCAATCAGTACACAGCTCCACACGATCAGTCAGTACACAGCTCCACAAGATCAGTCAGTACACAGTTCCACTCGATCAGTAAGTACACAGCTCCACACGATCAGTCAGTACACAGCTCCACACGATCAGTCAGTACACAGCTCCACACGATCAGTCAGTACACAGCCCCACACGATCAGTCAGTACACAGCTCCACACGATCAGTCAGCACACAGCTCCACAAGATCAGTCAGTACACAGTTCCACTCGATCAGTCAGTACACAGCCCACACGATCAGTCAGTACACAGCTCCACAAGATCAGTTAGTACACAGCTCCACAAGATCAGTCAGTACACAGCTCCAAACGATCAGTCAGTACACAGCCCACACGATCAGTCAGCACACAGCTCCACACGATCAGTCAGAACACAGCTCTACACGATCAGTCAGTACACAGCCCCACACGATCAGTCAGTACACAGCCCCACACGATCAGTCAGTACACAGTCCCACACGATCAGTTAGTACACAGCTCCACACGATCAGTCAGTACACAGCTCCACAAGATCAGTCAGTACACAGGCCCACAAGATCAGTCAGTACACAGCTCCACACGATCAGTCAGTACACAGCTCCACACGATCAGTCAGTACACAGCCCCACACGATCAGTCAGTACACAGCCCCACACGATCAGTCAGTACACAGCCCCACACGATCAGTCAGTACACAGCCCCACACGATCAGTCAGTACACAGCTCCACAAGATCAGTCAGTACACAGCCCCACACGATCAGTCAGTACACAGCCCCACGCGATCAGTCAGTACAAAGCTCCACAAGATCAGTCAGTACACAGCCCCACACGATCAGTCAGTACACAGCTCCACACGATCAATCAGTACACAGCCCCACACGATCAGTCAGTGCACAGCTCCACACGATCAGTCAGTACACAGCCCCACACGATCAGTAAGTACACAGCCCCACACGATCAGTCAGTACACAGCTCCACACGATCAGCCAGAACACAGCTCCACAAGATCAGCCAGTACACAGCTCCACACGATCAGTCAGTACACAGCCCCACACGATCTGTCAGTACACAACCCCACATGATCTGTCAGTACACAGCCCCACACGATCTGTCAGTACACAGCCCCACACGATCTGTCAGTACACAGCCCCACACGATCAGTCGGTACACAGCTCCACACGATCAGTCAGTACACAGCCCCACACGATCTGTCAGTACACAGCCCCCACGATCTGTCAGTACACAACCCCACACGATGTCAGTACACAGCCCCACACGATCAGTCGGTACACAGCTCCACACGATCAGTCAGTACACAGCTCCACACGATCAGTCAGTACACAGCTCCACACGATCAGTCAGTACACAGCCCCACACGATCAGTCAGTACACAGCTCCACAAGATCAGTCAGTACACAGCCCCACACGATCAGTCAGTACACAGCCCCACACGATCAGTCAGTATACAGCCCCACACGATCAGTCAGTACACAGCTCCACACGATCAGTCTGTGTTTTATGCTCAATCCAATGGGTATGAAGAACTAACATCGCCGAGGGCAGATCCTGGCCACACGTCGAACATACATAACACGATGGCAACTCCTCACCTTACAGCATAACAAAGGAAAACTACTAACTGGCAACTCCCGCCACAGTCGCCGACCCCACATGGCAGCTTCAAATTTTGAACTATTTAAGAATTTCAATTTTTTTTATTTTTTTTTTTTTTTACTTTGGATAATCAATATCTTAAGATTTTGATGACTTGATTTTTATCGAGAATTTATATACTCCAGAGTTTTTTTTTATATATATATATTAGCTGAGACGGCACGGGCAACTTTGGCCCTAATCAAGGCCATCCCATTAACGCAATATATATATATATATATATATATATATATATATATATATATATATATATATATATATATATATATTATCCCTGGGGATAGGGGATTAAGAATACTTCCCACGTATTCCCTGCGTGTCGTAGGAGGCGACTAAAAGGGGGGGGAGCGGGGGGCTGGAAATCCTCCCCTCTCGTTTTTTTTTTTTTAATTTTCCAAAAGAAGGAACAGAGTGGGGCCAGGTGAGGATATTCCAAAAAAGGCCCAGTCCTCTGTTCTTAACGCTACCTCGCTAACGCGGGAAATGGCGAATAGTTTAAAAGAAAAGAAAGAAATATATATATATATATATATATATATATATATATATATATATATATATATATATATATATATATATATATATATATACACTAGCCTGAGCCAGGTACCTATTTTATCGACCAAACCCTAGGGGTGGATGAACAGCTGGGTTGACCGTGGACCGACTACTTCGACCAGGATCCGAACCTATGCGCCCGACCCCGGGCGGACCGGCCAGTGGTCAGTGGCCGAGGGTCTGCAACGCTCACCGCCACACCACGGGAGGCCATCTTAGGTGATGAAATACTGGCTAACCTAATCATGTAATGACCCATTTCGTTAGTATGAATCACCATCACCTCCCCCCCCCCCCTCTCACAGTTGTAACAACCCGCCCACTTCGTTAATAAGCAACCAGTACCATCATCAGCCTTTGACAACCCGCCGACTTCGTTAATAAGCAACTATCACCATCACCAGCCCTTGACAACCCGCCCACTTCGTTAATAAGCAACCACCACCAGCCTTTGACAACCCGCCCACTTCGTTAGTAAGGTGTCACCCGGCCCCTGACAACCCGCCCACTTCGTTACTAAGGTGTCACCCGGCCCCTGACAACCCGCCCACTTCGTTACTAAGGTGCCAACCGGCCCAGGGTACTCACAGATCCTTGATGAAGTGGTAGTTCTTCTTGGGTTTGCGGAGGGTTTCGAACATGTTAATCATCTCGGGCAGGATGTGGCTCCCTCTGCGTTGCCTCTCACTCACAAGGTAATCCATCTCCAGCACTCACTAGGCCAGGCTTCACCGTGGGGTGGGTCACACACACACACACACACTGAGAGGCTTCACCACCACGTCAGGGGAGGTCACACAAGGAAGGGGTGTCACCATGTGGGGGGGTCACACATAGTAGGCTTCACCATGTGACGGGGGGGTCACACATAGTAGGCTTCACCACGTGACGGGGGTCACAAACACTTGGGGAGGCTTCACCACGTGACGGGGGTCACAAACACTTGGGGAGGCTTCACCACGTGACGGGGGTCACAAACACTTGGGGAGGCTTCACCACGTGACGGGGGTCACAAACACTTGGGGAGGCTTCACCACGTGACGGGGGTCACAAACACTTGGGGAGGCTTCACCACGTGACGGGGGTCACACATTACAGAAGGCTTCACCACGTGAGGAGGTTACATACTACAGGTTTCATCACGTAAGGGGGTCACACACTAGGGGAGGCTTCATTACGTGAGAGGGGGGGTCACACCCTAGGAGGTTTCACTATGTGAAGGGGTCACACACTTTCACCACGTGAAGGGTCACACACACTAAGCTTCACCACGTGAAGGGGTCACACACTATGATCCAGCACGTGGCGGGTCAGACTAAATTCCAGCACGTGAAGGGTCATTTTAAGCTTCAGCACGTGAGAGGTCGCACTAGCTTCGGCACTTAGGGGGTCACACACTAAGTTGCAGCACGTGGGGGGAGGTCACACCATAATATTCTAGCACCTGGTTAGACACACTTAAGCACTGTGGGAGGTCACACTTAAGGATTTTCAAGCACCTGAGGGGAGGGGCACACACTAGAGTGCTCCAACACGTGGAGGAGGTCACACACTAGGCTGTCCCAGCACGTGGGGGAGGTCACACACTAGGCTGTCCCAGCACGTGGGGGAGGTCACACACTAGGCTGTCCCAGCACGTGGGGGAGGTCAAACACTAAGCTGTTCCAACACGTGGAGGAGGTCACACACTAAGCTGTTCCAACACGTGGGGGGAGGTCACACACTAAGCTGTTCCAACACGTGGAGGAGGTCACACACTAGGGTGTCCCAGCACGTGGGGGAGGCCACACATTAGACTGTCCCAGCACGTGGAGGAGGTCACACACAAGGCTGTCCCAGCACGTGGGGGAGGTCACACACTGAGCCTATCAGAGTCAAGCCTCTTCATTCAGCGCCAGTGAAGGAAGGCTGTACTCCCGGTGGTCTTCATTCATCAGAGGCATTTCCTAGGCGGCGCGGGACACAGAGGGCTGCCAGTGCACGGGGCAGGGAGCATGGCTCAGCTGAGGCTGGCTGCCCAGTGTATGGGGCCAGGAAAGAGACGCTGGCCACAAGGCCACACACACAGCACGGGCCACACGCTGGACACTGTGACAGTAGCGGGCCACGCGCCGGCCGTCCTCTCCCGGGCCAGCTCTAGCGGGTGAGTGGCGGGGGACGCGTCTGCTGGAGGCCGCTGTCCGGGCGCTCCTGGTGCGAGGTCCTCACTGGCGGCCGGCCAGCGTCCTCTTCCAGCCGCCTCACAACCTGCCCCGAGCCTTCCCCCTCACCCTGCCGGCCTGCCTGGCCTGCCTCCCACGACCTAGCCTGCCCTCTGTGTTCCCCACCCCAGCCTGCCTTGTGTGTTCCTCACCCCGGCCCGCCACCCACGACCCAGCCTGCCTTGTGTGTTCCCCACCCCAGCCTGCCTCCCACGACCCAGCCTGCCTTGTGTGTTCCTCACCCCAGCCCGCCACCCACGTCCCAGCCTGCCTTGTGTGTTCCCCACCCCAGCCTGCCTCCCACGACCCAGCTTGCCTTGTGTGTTCCTCACCCCAGCCCGCCACCCACGACCAGGCCTGCTCTCTGTGCTCCCAACCCACCGTACTCTCCACAACCCAGCCTGCCTACCCAAGACCGAACCTTCCTTATGCTCCCCACCCTAGCCTACCTCATATGACCCAGCCCACAGATATCCCCCGCCTCTCCTACAGTTCTCCCGACTCCACAGATCAAAACACTACCGCGTTCTGAACCCACGATACAAGTCTGTGTCCTCCTCTCTCTTCGTCTACTAACGCAACCCTCCCACATAACACCACCGGGAGACGTTCCAATCCTCCCACACACACACAGATAGCAAGGAGTTGACATCCCTCACGTTTTCTAATGCTTGAGAAACTGAAGTAAATCATCGATTACCCTATGCACGCTCCGAGCCATCAGGTCAGAACAAACCCACCCCTCCCATCGCAATGGAGCCGCCCTTAATACCCCCGCCCCCTCACACACACACACACACACACACACACACACACACACACACACTGTACAGAACAATGTAAGTCCGCCTCTAAAATTCTCGGAGTTGTAATCCAAGGCTGAAGATTATTGCTCTGGTGTTTTCCCATTACACACAAGACTGACTCTTCCTTACACGGAATACTGCTCTGTCATCTGAGGCGCGCCCCTCGCTCTGGGTACTTATTTCCAAAGAGTCCAAAGGCAGGATCCTGGTCGCTTTTCCTCTTCTATGGCTAAATACTTCGCCTTCGCCTCCGTCGTTAGCTGGGACATAGGCAATGCTCGGCAAGCGGAAGCATCAGGTAATTACCTGGCGACTCGAAAGTCCATTGTTGTGTTGTCTGTTTCTTCGCCTATACCGCTAAGCTTTAGGGATCTTTACTTTCTTGACTCTCCACATTCGCAAGCACGACAATCATTTCTTTTTTTTAAAGAATATAAACCCCCTCCCTAACTCCCCCTAACCTTTGAAAAAACGGTACAATTACTCTCTTTTCCCCTCTCTATCACTTTCTTTTTATTGTCTCTCTTATTCTTCACTCAAGGCCAGGCCTTGATGACGACTTCTATCCGTAATTGGATTCAACAGAAAAGAAAAAAAAAAAACAAAGTATACATAGAGCTGATCATACCCTGTGAACGGCTGTACATGTGCCGATCACCTATGGTGAGCACTGCACACAGCTGGTCACGCCCGGTGACCCAGCTAAAGCTTACGTAAGGTAATTAAAACATGGTCAGCTGGTCACACCCCGTGATGAATGGCCCCTCTGGTTGGTGACGGTTCGTGCCACGTGCTGTCAGCTGATGATGTTTTCCTTGACACACACACTCCGTCGCCCAGGCTCTCGTGTTTCTAATTCCTGGTGCGCCCCTCCGCCCCTGGCCCCAGCCGTCCTGCAGTACTGAGGGGGAAGTCAGTTATGGCTTAACCTTGGCATCCATGATGGATTACTTATTCCGCTCAAGGACGGACCCTTCTCCCAACACCACCTACAGAGGTACAGTGGCACCCCACCTCATATATATATATATATATATATATATATATATATATATATATATATTATCCCTGGGGATAGGGGAGAAAGAATATTTCCCACGTATTCCCTGCGTGTCGTAGAAGGCGACTAAAAGGGGAGGGAGCGGGGTGTTGGAAATCCTCCCCTCTCGCTTTTTTTTTTTTAATTTTCCAAAAGAGGGAACAGAGAAGGGGGCCAGGTGAGGATATTCCCTCAAAGGCCCAGTCCTCTGTTCTCAACGCTACCTCGCTAATGCGGGAAATGGCGAATAGTATGAAAAAGATATATATATATATATATATATATATATATATATATATATATATATATATATATATATATATATATATACATAAAAATGGCATCCGTCCCCGTGTACTGATAGAATGTGCCTTTGAAGTTGCACTTGTGCTAACTCATCCGCTCCGTTTCTGTTTAGAAATAAGAACTGTTCCGTCTTCTTGGAAGCATGCATTGGTACATCCCATCCTCAAGAAGGGTGACCGTTCTGACCTCTCTAACTTATCGTCCTGTTGCTTTGACATCTACCATTTCTAAAGTCTATGAATCCCTCCTCAACCTCCAAATCCTCAAACATCTTCAATCTCACAGTTTCCTCTCTGACCATCAGTATGACTTCCGTAACGCTAGACCCACTGGTGATACTCTTTCCTATTTCACTAATGTCTGGTCATCACCCCTGATAGATTTTGGAGAATTCTACGTACTTGCTCGTGGCACATACAAAACTTTTGATAAGGTTTGGCACCGAGATCCCATCTCTAAGCTTCCCTCTTTTGGCTTCCCTCCTTCACTTTGCTCCTTCATATCTAGTTTCCTCTCGGGCCGATCTTTCTCCGTGGTTGTTGATGGATCAACCTCTCACCCTTTCGCCATCAACAGCGGTGTGCCTTAAGTCATTACCTGTCTCTTACATTTTTCCTCCTCTTTATCAACGATTTCTTTTCTTCCACAAACAACCAAATGCATTCGTACGCTGACGACTCAACACTGCATTTCTCCACAAACATCAGTTCTGCTCCTTCTCCTCTCACTCGATCTGCTACTCGTTTCGACACAGCTTCCTCTATAAACTCAGAACAGGATATCTCAGTGGGCTACACCAAATCTGGCTAAGTGTAATGCCTCCAAGACCTAGTTTCTTCCCGTCTCTGTATCAAAACTTCCTCACAACTTTCCTCTCTCCTTTGACGGTTCTGTAACTCCACCTCTTGACTCGATAAACATACTTGGTATTACTGTAACATCCATTCTGTCTTCTTAACCACATATTACGAAAATATCTGTCTGTCGCCTCTATGAAACTAGGAGTCCTGTTTAGGTATCGAAATATTTTTTCTTCCAATTAGTTGTTCCGTATATACAAATGATTGATCCGTCCTGGTATGAAAAACTGCTCTCACATCTGGGGTAGTTCTAGCTCTGCAACTTTACTTGACAGGAATCAAAAGCGTTCCTACTTATCAACTCTCCTTTGGCTGACTTCAAGACTTGACACGCTTGCCCTATGCCGCAATGTTGGTTCACTTACCCTCTACTGTGGGAATCACTTTGAATTTTTCTTCCGAGAGCTGGCTGCTTGTGTGTCCTCACCACTAGCTAGACCAAAGAATACTCAGCAAGCTGCTGCGTCACATGATTACTGTGTGGCCATCAGAAACTCAAGGGTGGGCCATTTTGATAACTGCTTCCTTCTCTACATGTCGAAACCTTGGAACACTGTCTTTTTTATGTCTTTCCCAATAACTATATATATATATATATATATATATATATATATATATATATATATATATATATATATATATATTGGCATTTACCTGCCATAGACTTCAGGTTTTTTTTCCTATCCCAGCATTTGAGGCTCAGCCTCAGCTACCGAGGTGTGTTGTTCGTTGACCAAGCTGTGGGTACACTTCGGCCTCCTGGCCCCACGTCACCACCACAACCTGGCTGGTGTGGTAGTGGACGTGGTAAACATACTCATCCACGACCTTCTTCAAATGTCTCCACTGTACAGCGTGACTGATACGGTGATGTCACGGGTGATGCCCACATTATGGGTAAACAGTCGGTCTTAAGTGTCCGATTTCTTCCGGTTGGTTCATGATGCTTACTGATGGAGGGAGAACTTCGTCTCACAGCCTGAAACAGTTTCTCTCTCTCTCTCTCTCTCTCTCTCTCTCTCTCTCTCTCTCTCTCTCTCTCTCTCTCTCTCTCTCTTCCTGCCTGTCCTGAAATCCCCTGTATGAGGCTGATGAATGGGATTGGGTTTGCGAGGAGGTCAAAGAAGGATTTTACATTTCTTACTCGATCTGTAAACTCGCGTGGCTTTGCATCTTGTGACATATAGACAAGAAGCGCCTCTGCTTGTCGTATAACAGACTCTTCCTCACAGTCTCAGCCCTTCCCATGTTCTCCTGTCCACTACGTACAGGTTGTACTCTGTGATCCACATTTCACTATTCACATGATTCTTAAGGTGAGTTTCTATGAAGGTTACAAACACTGCATCTGACTCGGTCAACCAGCCAAACATATATGGAAATGTGTTCGTTTTGTGTGAGGCGAGTCCCTGTGTGTTGGTATATATGAGGGATGTTACAGGTCTTGTTCGACGGTTAATATGCTCCGGTTTGCTAAACTGAGCAATGTTTCCCGTTCCTCAGTCGTGCTGTAGAGGCAAGCAGGGGGTCATCTCTTCCTCGGGAAGTCCTCCTCTTCCTCTGTGTCTCCCTGTGTCTCAGTCTCACTATTGTCGTGCAGGGTGGTCGACTCGAGGTATACGGTGTTCCTGGCAGTGCTGGGGTTCGGGCAACGCCTTACTTAAAACCAGGATCTTCATGTTTCTCTATGGGAAGCACCACCTCTTCCAAGAACTCACCCCAAAGGAGTCCATCATTTCCCTGCTACTGGAAGAAGCGCAAACTTGGAGCTACAGGATCTCCTCAGAAAAGTGTTGCGGAGTAACACCAGGACCCTTTCAAGTAAGGGGTCCAGGGGCAATCATAAGTGATATATAAACATGTCTGAGAGCGGGTATGACAGTGAATGGAACCATGGAAGCTCAAGTTAGCCACAGAGCGGGTGAGGGGCCAGTGAGCCTGGGCGTGTGAAAGAGTGTGTGGCGAAAGATGTCTCTGTTTATGATGGTGCAGCAGTTGTACGATTGCCAGACGTATGACACTGGTTAAAAAAAAAGCACGGAAGAGGAAATGAAATGCCTGGACACAGTGTGTGGCGCGATGAGGGATGATCGAGTTGAGAAATAAGAAGAATGAGAGGTGTGGTAGTAGGAAGAGTTAGAAAGCTGAAGAGGGTGTACTGAAATGGTCTGGACCTATGGAGATGATGAGTGAGGAGAGATTAACAAAGAAGATTTGTGTGTCAGAAGTGGAAGGGACCTGGAGAAGAGGGAGACGGAACTTGAGATGGAAAGATGGAGTGACAGAAGTTTTGAGAGAACGGAGCCTAAACATGCAGGAGGGTGTAAGGCATGCAAGGGACACTTTGAGAAAATTAAAGTCAACGGGCTGATCCAGGGCATATGAAGCAGTCAGGGGAAACCACTGACAGGCCAGGATGGCTTGCATATGGCTAGGTGGACCTGGCTTCGCTACATTATACATGACAGCTAGAGTGGATGTGAACGTATGCGGTCACTCTTACTTTACTCCTAGCGCCATCTTCCTGTGACAGAAACTGAGAAAAATTATATATCTATATACAGATGCTCCCTGACGTAAGACATATGCGACTTACTACCATCCGTACAAATGACAGGAAAAAATATATATAAAAAAACACGTAAATATAAAATTTATACTTGGTCGTACGTCCGCCAGTGCTAACGGCTGCTTGCCTACGATAGTGAATGTCAGACGATCTCGTCATTGTGTACATCACATCATTTCCTTCAGTTCTTGCTCTCAGTTACTATTCAGTCAGCTCGCTTTATTCAAGTGAATCTAACGAACATTCGAGCTGGATTAAACCATTTCTGTATCAAACCCCAAAGATGATGACGAGCGCGAGGAAAAACCCATCATATGTTGATAGATCTGGCAAGAAGCTGAGGAAGACGCTCGATGTGGAATTGAAAATGAAGGTAATCACCCAATATGAAGGTAATCACCCAACATGAAGGTAATCACCCAGAATGAAAGTAATCACCCAATATGAAGGTAATCACCCAATATGAAGGTAATCACCCAATAGGAAAGTGGAAAATAAGTTGATGTGATTCCACGTCATCTACATTTGCCCCAGTCGATGGTCTCCAGAATTGTAAATAAAGAAAAAAATATGTGAAGCAGTGAAAGGTTCGGCAACTTATGATGTCTACGATAATAACATAGCAACGACCAAGCGGCCCATCCACGAAATGGAAAAGTTGTTGATGCTGCGGATGGAAGAGCAAATTCAAAAACGTGTACCTTTTAAGCTTACTAACAATTCAGGCGAAGACTAGAAGTGTTTTTGAGGCTTTGAAGGAGCGAGCGGGAGAGGATCACAACGAAAACTTCACAGTAACTCATGGTTGGTTCAAGAGATTTAAAAGAAGATAGATATACCTTGCAGTGCTGACGAAGGAGCTGCCGAACACTTCACGGAAAGTCTAGATAAGTCAATCCGTGAACTAAAGAATCTTAAATAAAAGGTGATAAAAAAAAACGACAGAATAACATACCAAAGCTGGTTAATATAAAAAAAAAATGAGATAATCTTGATAGAAATTGAGTACGATGAGATAATGCAGTACAGGTATACAAGTTCTACGTGCCATGTTGACATACGTCCGACTTACGTCCATTTCGAGATACGACCAGTCGCTTAGAATGGAACTCGCACGTATGTCGGGCAGCATCTACATGAAGGTGAAATCGCAATTCAGTTTTAGTTCAGATGATTCTATTCAACATGTTATTCTTCTAAAGAGAATTAGCTGAACAACTGAATTGTGTCGTCACCTTCATAACTATCATCACGGACTCTCTCTCTCTCTCTCTCTCTCTCTCTCTCTCTCTCTCTCTCTCTATATATATATATATATATATATATATATATATATATATATATATATATATATATATATATATATTGGAAGTATTTAGAAGCGCACAGGAGTCAGCGTCAGCAAGGTTAAAGACGAGTGTGTTAAAAGGTATAGCATTTGTAACAGTGCTGTATGGATGTGAGTATTACCCAAAACAAAACAAAACAAAAAAATGATGCAGGTGTTGGAAATATATGTGAGGAGGATATGTGGCATGACAGGGACCGATCATGACAAGAATGACAATGTGTGAGAGAGAGAGAGAGAGAGAGAGAGAGAGAGAGAGAGAGAGAGAGAGAGAGAGAGAGAGAGAGAGAGAGAGAGAGAGAGAGAGAGAGAGAGAGAGAGAGGGGGGGGGGGCGTGTAAGCGCAGGCTGGCCAAGAGGGTCGATCACCAGGGTATTCTGGTGTACTGGTATAGATACATGGAGAGGATGAGCAACGAGAGACTGGTTACGAGGATCTGCCAGAAAGGGAGCGAGGAAGGGAAGGGAGGAAAGAGAGCGAACGAGGAGATGGGAGGACGTGCTGGCTTCAGGGGTATGGGGTCCTGAACATTCAGGAAGGGGAGAGGTATACACTGAATGACCCAGATCAATTTGGTATACGGGAGGCGACGTGCCGTCAGATCCAGGGCATAAGGAAGAGGTCAAGGCAAACTACGAAGCGGTCTGTAGGGCCTGGCTGTGATTGGTCGGCTCTGGTTCCGGTACGGTATACATGACAGCAAAAGGGTCCACTTGGAAATGGGGCCGTTGTTCATTAGTTTCTGACGCTACCTCATTAAGGCGGGACAGGGTGTGTGTGTGTGTGTGTGTGTGTGTGTGTGTGTGTGTGTGTGTAATCACTGACCAACTCTAAAGAAAGGACAACTGGGTTCTTCTTACGAGTTGATATGCAATCACTGGCTGTGGCTGGAGAGGAGAGACAAAAAGCATTGGTATGGGGATGAAGCAATATTGGCAGTACTGATATTGAGGAAGGGGTAGTGTTAGTACCACTGGTACAAGGACACAACCTTAGCGGTACTGGTACAGGATGGCAATGTTAGCAGCAGTGGTACAGTGGAGTGGGAGAGTAGCAGTGTTAGCAGCAGTGGTACAGTGGAGGAGGAGGATAGCAGTGTTAGCAGCAATGGTACAGTGTAGGGGTAGGGTAGCAGTGTTAGCAGAAGTGGTACAGTGGTGGGAGAGGGTGGCAGTGTTAGCGGCAGTGGTACAGTGGAGGGGGAGGGTAGCAGTGTTAGCAGCAGTGGTACAGTGTAGGGAGAGGGTGGCAGTGTTAGCAGCAGTGGTACAGTGTAGGGAGAGGGTGGCAGTGTCAGCAGCAGTGGTACAGTGGAGGGGGAGGGTAGCAGTGTTAGCAGCAGTGGTACAGTGGAGGGAGAGGGCGGCAGTGTTAGCAGCAGTGGTACAGTGGAGGGGGAGGGTGGCAGTGTTAGCAGCAGTGGTACAGTGGAGGGGGAGGGTGGCAGTGTTAGCAGTACATAAAGTTACACAAAAAACAACTGCCTTAGAAAAGAGGTTGTAGACATATGCTGCTGGTGTCTTAACGGTAGTGTGTACTCGAGTGTAGTTGTTCAGCTATCAGTGGCATCTCCCCTGGCAGTGGCCACGCTGATCAACCAATGTGTTTATGTCTGCAGTATTGAAGGGAGATGCGCCACCGTTCCCAGCCACCAGGGGTGACCGGCCGGTAGATGGCACCACAGCAGAGGCTGAGTGAGACTCACCGTCTTAACTTTGATTATTGTACTGAAAACGAATCAACTCCATCCGGGTTGTCTACCCTCACGAAGTGAAGCAGGTTAAATACTTTAGTTATCGTTGAGGTCGTGTGCTCAAGTGAGAGGACTTCGAGTAATGGCAGTGACGTAGACCTCCTGCCGGCCCTCGCTTCTCCATCCGTGTGTGAACACTGTCCCGTGGCTGAGCCAATGTTCTATGGATGCCGTTTACTAGCCGGGTTTCCGTCCAACCTCCGTATGGATCTGTGCTGTGCCTCCGCGTTGTAGTATTCGGTTAACGTCCATGTGTGTTTGTGGACTCGAGACGGCTGCTCGGGCCTGCAGTCCAGGCCGGGAGCTGTGGTGGCACCACGCCAGATATGGACACAATAAAAACGCTGGACTCTGACGGGAAATTGTCTCGTCTGTCGCCGGATGATGCGACACACACACACACACACGCACACGACCTCCACTGCCACACATTTCATCCCTCCCTCACCCAGCCATACCACCTCAGGCTGAGGAACAGCATTCGTTGTTAATACCTTCGACGCTGGACGAGTCTGTTTCCTGTGTTCTCGTAACTATCATGTCTTGCTGGGAAGTACCCGGGACGGGTGTGTGATGCTCTGCTCCGCCAACGAGGGTTGGAGGATTCATATGTAGGTCTGAGGCATAACGGACAGCAGTGGAACTCCTGGTGTTGGTCCGTCCCTCTACCGTCACACAAGACCTGGTGCTGGCCCGTCCCTCTACCGTCACACAAGACCTGGTGCTGGCCCGTCCCTCTACCGTCACACAAGACCTGGTGCTGGCCCGTCCCTCTACCGTCACACAAGACCTGGTGCTGGTCCGTCCCTCTACCGTCACACAAGACCTGGTGTTGGCCCGTCCCTCTACCGTCATACAAGACCTGGTGCTGGCCCGTCCCTCTACCGTCACAAAAGACCTGGTGCTGGCCCGTCCCTCTACCGTCACGCAAGACCTGATGCTGACCCATCCCTCTACCGTCACACAAGTTTACACAATGGGGCACTTAATGAATGTTTTGGTTCCCACTTTCAGTGATGATATCAATATATCTTTTTTTACACTTGAAAACCAGTTAGTCTTCGAAACACCAGCAAGAGATTTAGTGTTACTATCATTACTTCTGGCGGCCACTTGCTTTGTCGTTTAAGTAAGACTCTCTCTCTCTTTAGTGTGTGTTTAGCCATGACTAACAAGAGTTTCCAGTGTCTTAATGTAACCCCCTTCATTCGATGTTTTTAACTGGCATTAATGCGTTTATTCAGCTATTTTTGTTAATTACGTGAGACACTTATCATATCTATTTACTTTGTGTGTTGGTACTACTCATTATTTTCCTGGTGTCTTTATCAAGCTAGATGACCTCAATTCTTATTCATGTCTTCGACCCTCAGCTATCATCATTACTGGCCTGGACTGCATGTGGCAACTTCATCACGTACCCAGTGTCTCGAAAGTTTCATGGAGCACAGTGGCACCTTCAGCCATAGTGAAAAGGTTCAGAGCAGATAAAAAAAAAAAATGGACTTTTGATGGTAATTACTTATCTAACTGCTATACTGGTGGACTACAATTTACACACACACACCAGTACAGTAACCATCCACACACACACACACACACTATGGTACAGTCATGCGCGTCAGGCCGGGCCCACGCAACAGTAACTTCCGTTATCATAACAGTCATAACTGTCCTTCTCTTCCCTGTTCTCCGTCTGGCAGGTACGAGCGGCGTCCATGAAGGTTGCCCACCACGCCCGGCTTCCTGCTCCGTCAGCTGATAGTGTTGTCCTGCGTGACGTCACCGGTACTACGTCACACCCAGGCGTGGGTGGTGTTTGAGAGGGAGAGGGGGGGGGTCGCCTACGTTATTCCGGGCGGCCTACGAAGGTTGGCATAGAGTTACCAGCGGCCACATTTCGTCATATTTACACAGAGTCACTAAATGCGTACAGACCATAGGCAGGACGTTACGTTACGACCTTAAAGACTCACACGTCACTTCAAAGGTTCATTTCACCATAATCACCTAGGGTAATCACCCGGGGTCGTACAGTCCTGCTCACCAGGACAATTAGCTCCTCCCATTACGATTTTGGTCACAGACATTCGGTAATGTTTTAAAGTTAAATTCGTTTATCAGTTCCAGTTCTATATTCCCTTAGCGTCATTTTAAAGTTAAATTCGTTTATCAGTTCCAGTTCTATATTCCCTTATCGTCATTTTAAAGTTAAATTCGTTTATCAGTTCCAGTTCTATATTCCTTTATCGTCAGCCACAAACCTAAGTAGATACCTAGACCAATTTTTGGCGAGGTGGCGACCATGACAGTGTTGCTACAGCAGGCGCTGTTAACACGACACCCCGCACATACACACACACTTCCCCGTCGCCAGAGTCGGCCCGGTCTGGCTTGACAGTAGAAATGAATTACCGTGTGACACTCTTTCTCAGCTGAAGGCTGGCGTGTGTACATAACTGGTCTGGTAATTGCTGAGCGTGTGAGAAATTCAAGCCAGGAAGTTTATATATATATATATATATATATATATATATATATATATATATATATATATATATATATATGTTCCCTGGGGATAGGGGAGAAAGAATACTTCCCACGTATTCACTGCATGTCGTAGAAGGAGACTAAAAGGGGAGGGAGCGGGGGGCTGGAAATCCTCCCCTCTCGTTTTTTTTTAATTTTCCGAAAGAAGGAACAGAGAATTGGGCCAGGTGAGGGTATTCCCTCAAATGCCCACTCCTCTGTTCTTAACGCTACCTCGCTAATGCGGGAAATGGCGAATAGTTTGAAAGAAAGAAAGAAAAGATATATATATATATATATATATATATATATATATATATATATATATATATATATATATATATATATATGCTTTAATGGAATGGCGTTTAACAGAGCGTGCAGTTACCCGTGCCGTCTCAGCTGACATAAAAAAGAAATAAGAATCTTGTGTAAGAACCAAACAAACCTTCGTGGAGTAGTGGTTAACGTTACTGACCACAAGTCAGCACCGGTCCGCCCAGGGTCGAGCAAGCATAGGTTCGATTCCTGGACGCAGTAGTCGACTTAAACCTACCCAAGGTGTTCATCCTTCCTTTGTGGCTGGTCGTTAAATGGGTACCTGTCTTGTGTGTGTGTGTGTGTGTGTGTCGAGTAAAACATAGGGTGATAGATCATCGGCAAACTACAGGAAGATTGAGAATATATATATAGATAGAGATGCTCTGTGGAAGGTATTAAGAATATATGGTGTGGGAGGCAAGTTGTTAGAAGCAGTGAAAAGTTGTTATCGAGGATGTAAGGCATGTGTACGTGTAGGAAGAGAGGAAAGTGATTGGTTCTCAGTGAATGTAGGTTTGCGGCAGGGGTGTGTGATGTCTCCATGGTTGTTTAATTTGTTTATGGATGGGGCTGTTAGGGAGGTAAATGCAAGAGTCTTGGAAAGAGGGGCAAGTATGAAGTCTGTTGGGGATGAGAGAGCTTGGGAAGTGAGTCAGTTGTTGTTCGCTGATGATACAGCGCTGGTGGCGGATTCATGTGAGAAACTGCAGAAGCTGGTGACGGAGTTTGGTAAAGTGTGTGGAAGAAGAAAGTTAAGAGTAAATGTGAATAAGAGCAAGGTTATTAGGTACAGTAGGGTTGAGGGTCAAGTCAATTGGGAGGTGAGTTTGAATGGAGAAAAACTGGAGGAAGTGAAGTGTTTTAGATATCTGGGAGTGGATCTGTCAGCGGATGGAACCATGGAAGCGGAAGTGGATCATAGGGTGGGGGAGGGGGCGAAAATTTTGGGAGCCTTGAAAAATGTGTGGAAGTCGAGAACATTATCTCGGAAAGCAAAAATGGGTATGTTTGAAGGAATAGTAGGTTCCAACAATGTTGTATGGTTGCGAGGCGTGGGCTATGGATAGAGTTGTGCGCAGGAGGATGGATGTGCTGGAAATGAGATGTTTGAGGACAATGTGTGGTGTGAGGTGGTTTGATCGAGTAAGTAACGTAAGGGTAAGAGAGATGTGTGGAAATAAAAAGAGCGTGGTTGAGAGAGCAGAAGAGGGTGTTTTGAAATGGTTTGGGCACATGGAGAGAATGAGTGAGGAGAGATTGACCAAGAGGATATATGTGTCGGAGGTGGAGGGAACGAGGAGAAGAGGGAGACCAAATTGGAGGTGGAAAGATGGAGTGAAAAAGATTTTGTGTGATCGGGGCCTGAACATGCAGGAGGGTGAAAGGAGGGCAAGGAATAGAGTGAATTGGAGCGATGTGGTATACAGGGGTTGACGTGCTGTCAGTGGATTGAATCAAGGCATGTGAAGCGCCCGGGGTAAACCATGGAAAGCTGTGTAGGTATGTATATTTGTGTGTGTGGACGTGTGTATGTACATGTGTATGGGGGGGGTTGAGCCATTTCTTTCGTCTGTTTCCTTGCGCTACCTCGCAAACGCGGGAGACAGCGACAAAGTATAAAAAAAAAAAAAGTATATATATATATATATATATATATATATATATATATATATATATATATATGTATATATATATATATATATATATATATATATTTGAAGGTGAATAGTACAAGGTAAATGTGTTTACAAATGGGAACATTATTGAGGGGAACAGATGAGGAAGTTTTAACAGGCAAGGAAAAGGCAAAGAGAAAATGGAGTGAGTATCATGAAGGACTGTTGAATGTGTTAGATGACAGAGTGGCAGATGTAGGGACGTTTGGAAAGTGAAGGTACACGGAGCGAGAATTGTGGCAAATAGTATGATGAAAAAATCGGAGGCGGTGAAAACCATATGTAAGATGAAGTGTGGCAAATCGGCTGGAGTAGATGGCTATGCAGTTCATTTTCTCAGGAATGGGAATGACCATTTCAACAGGTTAGTTTTGATTTCCATTGCTGGTATGGCTTATGGTGAGGTGCCAGAACGCATGGTGGCATGCCTGTATAGGACCACCGAATAAAGGCAGGTTAAAAGTAAATGCTCGAATAGGTATGAACTTGTTGACTGTACCTGGCGAGTTGTATGCGAGTGGTGGTGACGGTGAGGCGGTGACATGTACAGAGCATCAGATTTCGGAGGAACAATGTGACTCAGGAGTGGCAGACGGGGTGTGGATCAGGTGTTTGCTTTGGAGAATAAATGTGGAAAATACTTATAGAAACAGCTGTACGTGGCATTTGTGGATTTATGGAAGGTCTATGATAAGGTTACAGGGATGCTTTGCGAAGGGTGCTACGTATATATGGCGTGGGAGGAAAACTAATTGAGAGTCTTATCAAGAGAGAAAGGACTGTGTGCGAGTAGGAGGAGAGAGGCGTGAGTGGTACCGGGTGAAGGTGGGTCTGCGTCAAGAGTGTGTGCTATGTCATGATAACTGTTTAAACTGTTTATTTATGGAGTGCCCAGGGAGGTAATTGCAGGGGTTTTGGAGAAATGGGAAGGTTCGCAGTCAGCTGGGAGTGGCAGATGAATCTTTTGATGTTCGCAGATGTCACAGCTCTGGTGGCAAAACTCGACTGAGAAACTGCAGAAGCTAGTTAGTGTCTGTCACTGAAAGGTGTGTGAAAGTAAGGAAGTTGATATTCATAAAAGTGAGTTAATGAGGATTATCAAGGAATATATATATATATATATATATATATATATATATATATATATATATATATATATATTTTTTTTTTTTTTTTTTTTCATACTATTCGCCATTTCCCGCGATAGCGAGGTAGCGTTAAGAACAGAGGACTGGGCCTTTGAGGGAATATCCTCACCTGGCCCTCTTCTCTGTTCCTTCTTTCCGGCGTCAGCGAGGTAGCGTTAAGAACAGAGGACTGAGTCTTAGAGAGAAAATCCTCACTTGGCCCCCTTCTCTGTTCCCTCCTTTGGAAAAGTAAAAACTGGAGGGGAGGATTTCCAGCCCCCCGCTCCCTCCTCTCCTTTTAGTCGCCTTCTACGACACGCTGGGGATACGTGGGAAGTATTCTTTCTCCTCTATCCCCAGGAATGATATATATATATATATATATATATATATATATATATATATATATATATATATATATATATATATATATATATATATTCGCCATTTCAAGTCACCTTTGGCTAGGCTGTATCAACGACAGTTGACGATAGAGTTCAATCTTGTCGAATAACGTTTCGCTTCATAGGAATCCATCCTCTTCCTGCTACTGAGTGTAGCGCATCCTTGGAGCTGTAGGAGCCCCTTGATGGGGGGTCCTGGGGTTATAGCCCAAGGACGCTTTCCTCTCTCTCTCTCTCTCTCTCTCTCTCTCTCTCTCTCTCTCTCTCTCTCTCTCTCTCTCTCTCCTGTCTTATAAAAACTCTCACACACACACACAGTAAAGTCTATGAAGCTGTTGGCTCCAATTTCCGGTATGGGGTGCGAGGATTTCCTGGAATCCCTCCGGTCTTCCCTGCCAACTGGAGGGAGGCACGGAGGGAGGCATGAGCATCACCACCGGCCCTTCCAACACCCTTACTCCCCTGTGAGACTTGACAATTGCTGCTCCACCGATCACGTCACCAACACTCCCGGGCATTCTACCAACCTACACCGTCTGGCTCTATCCCCTCCTAATACCTCCCTGCTTTCGGAACCTCGGCTGCCAAGAAATCGATATTGTCTTCGGCACTTCTCCCTTCCTCACATCTCCTACTATGACGTTCGTTCTGGCTTCCCCGCCAGAGGTGGGAGTCGATGTTTACTCCTGTTCCAGGCGTCAGGCACAGTACAGTGAACCCCTCACACATTCTGACGATGTCTGACTTAGTGCTGCTGGTCTTACGACCACCACTGTCTTCCTCTGTGTGCCTCACTGTTCTCACTCGTCTACAACCTGTACGACGAATTGGTCTGACTATCTAAATTCCTGTCGTGAGGTCCTTGAGTGCCTTCTATCCTCAAGCTGAGCAGCAGAAACCCCTAGAAAAGAAGTCCTTTGTGTGTGTATGTGTGTGTGTGTAATATATATATATATATATATATATATATATATATATATATATATATATATATATATATATATATATATATATGACAAGGTCAGATGTTTAAACAGATTGTAAAGAAGAACTGCCAACCATCTCATTCCACAGAGAGGTTTTTTGGCACTTATGTGCTTAAAAAGAATCAGTAAGTTACGGTTGTCCTTCACCAACCCACTGGACATTTTACATCAGCGCTCATGACATCACTTCCTCTCACCAACACTTCAGACGTCGTCATAATGAAGTGAAGTGACGGCTCGTCTCGCGTACGGCACCCGGGGGTTGTAACACACTCGGTACAAATACGTCGAGCGGGTGCTTTTTATCCCCACTGCAGAGTTTCCGTAACCTCAGCAACTGATAGTCTAATAAGAAATGCAATCTCGGGTCATCTAATAACTGATAACGTAACTGATGATAAATGATAATAACTGATAACGTAACTGATGATAAATGATAATAACTGATAACGTAACTGATGATTACTGATAACGTAACTAATGATAACTGATAACGTAACTGATGATAACTGATAACGTAACTGATGATAACTGATAACGTAACTAATGATAACTGATAACGTAACTGATGATAACTGATAACGTAACTGATGATAACTGATAACGTAACTGATGATAACTGATAACGTAACTAATGATAACTGATAACGTAACTGATGATAACTGACAACGTAACTGATGATAACTGATAACGTAACTGATGATAACTGATAACGTAACTGATAACTAATAATCTTCAGACTCTGCGTCGGGGTGGGAGTTCTCGCCACGTATTCTCTCTCTTGTGTTGGTGTGAGAGTAGACGGATGTGGGCTTCTGTTGTGGTCGTTCATCATAACACAAGGAGCTGAACATGTGGTATAATGTTATGGGTTACGTCAATGTGGAGTCAACACATTGACGTGTCCGGGTGGCGTCTGTCCACCCAGCAGGTCTGGTTGATGGTGGCCTGTGAGCGATGTCATACGACCGGTCTGGTTGACTGATGTCCTCTGGACGATGTCATACGAGCGGTCTGGTTGACTGATATGACTGATGTCACATAAACACATCACTGGCAACTGTCTAGTGTTAAGGAACAGCCTTCATCTCCACGCTCAAAACACACACACACACACACACACACACACACACACACACACACACACACAGTGTGGAAAGATGAATTCAAACTCAACAAAAAACAACATAAATATATATGGATACGCGAATACAACAAAATACATCCTCCAACAAACATGTTCATAGAACCGATTGTATCTTTCTATTTCAATTCAGGTAACGTGTAACTTGCAGGAGGGTAATAATGGCGTAAACTCTAGGTTCATCACTCTGGCCTTTACAACCTGTGCAGGATGTTGGCGCCAGGGTTTAGTTATCCTGTTGGTATAATACGAGTTTCCCCTTTATCCGTGGCAGACCTTTGTGGTCTGTTTCAGGCCATTGTGTCTACTGACTGGATTTCCTGTGTATTTCCAACGATGTATGTGTTTACGTGTGTGTGTGTGTGTGTGTGTGTGTGTGTGTGTGTGTGTGTGTGTGTGTGTGTGTGTGTGTGTAAGTAACTATTACGTAGGGACAGAGAGTTCTGCACTAGATGGGAGACGTGCATGGGATAGAGCAATCTGGAGCGATGCGGTATACAGGGGGCGACGTACTGGCACTATGTGGACGGGAGGAGGGCAATTTCCCCTTTGCGGCAGGGGAGGGGAGGGGGAGGGGGTAAGTAACAGGGCACGTCACTCCTGTTATCGCCACACGAGACGTAACGGCCGTGGGATGTAACAGTGACGTGGACCGCAACACCAGCGTGACGGTGTTACGCCCATGTTAAGGGAGGAGGGAGAGAGAGAGAGAGAGAGAGAGAGAGAGAGAGAGAGAGAGAGAGAGAGAGAGAGAGAGAGAGAGAGAGAGAGACCTAATCCTAGGATGGATCATTTTACCCTGCTGGGTAAGAGCTTGACCCGGGTTAGTCGTGGGGGCGGGTACACGCGCCTCCTGCAGCAACCACCACATACCTGGCCATCTCACCCTCCCATGGTGGAGGAAGGTCTTCTACCACACTCCCCACTACAGTTCGCTCTGAAGCCAAGCTCTCTTTTTCCTCCTCTGCTCAATCAGGTTGGTCGAGGCCGCGGGCTGCACGTCTAAAACCAATCACCAAATCTTCCTCGTTTGGTATACAGGAGTTGTCCACATGCTGTTTGATTATCTATTTTTACTGGACAGTCTAAGGTCACAAGGCTACGGGGCTGTACATCATACACTTTTGGGTCCCGGGCAGTGACGCTGTTTCACTGCATTCTAATCACTGCATCTTTTTAATGTCAGTGACAATTTCTTCACAGTCATGTCCATCTGTCGTGTCAGCGAGGAGCTGTTTCCCAAAGATGATTGGTAACTATGCCTTCCAGGACTTCCCCCCTGAGTCTGACGCACCGCTCGCCCGCGCCCTACGCTACACCCTCAGTGATTCCCGCTTTCCCCAGCGGTTCAGATGTTTCATAGCGTCAGCGTGGACCGTGAGAAGCCTCGGCACTTTCTACCTGCAGTTTCTCCTCCTTGAAAGGTGATATGAACACGCAACAATATATTCCAGTCAGGAGAGTACAAGCCAAGACTCTTGCCTTGAAGGCTTGTCAAATCCCCACCACCACCACCATCTTCGTACGATCAGCAACGGTTGTTCTCTGATGTTCACCACAGGTGCGGTCATTAAGTTATTATTATTGCTGTGAGGCGTTCATAGTGTACCTGGGGGGGGGGGCTGTACCGGGTGTTGGCCTCTGTACCGGTATCCTGTACCCCTCCCGTTGCAGGTCACTGGTTACCAGGTTGACCTATTAAACTACAATGATCACCCTACTTTCTTTGACACACTTCCATCTACATGTCTTCTAAATTATTTCTTTGACAAAGTAAAATTAATGGTTTGTCTCTCCCAAACTTCACACACAATCCCGATTATTCAAAATTCATGTCAGGAAACCCATATAAATTCTTTATTACATAATTCATATCACGAGTTTTCCCTGCAGGAGCGACACGCTTGGAGGAGGTGAGCGACCCATGCCCGCCCGCCCGCTCGCCGCGCGACGCCTCCCCTCCACATCACAAGCGATACACCTCCGTCCTCCTCCTCCTGCCACTACTACTGTTGTCCTCTCTCTCTCTGTGGGGGGGAGGACAGGTAGTGTTTCCTCCGTCCCGCCCTTGTTGGGTAACTCTGGCCCGACGTGTTCCCTCGGCTGCTGTGCCTCTCGTACCGGTACGATGTCGTAACAGCAGGTTTCGTCCCGCGCGAACAGGTCTGGCTGACTTCAGCTAGTTTACGCTAGATTCATCTGAAACTGTAGGCCAGCGTATAACATCAAATCTAGGTGAGATAGTCTGGGTTCGATCTGATTAGCTGAAAAACTGATTAATAATGAGTGATATGAGGAGAAACTACTCAACGTGGCAAATATGAGGATCCTGAGGAACGTCTTCAACACATATCCGTCACCAAAGCCTTTCCCTCAAACTCCTCATAAACCAGTTGAGTGAACCTTGCTCACAAGGGAGGGTAGCGGCGGGAGGTGACCCCCAAACAGCCACCATAATGTATACGTAGAAGCAAACCCAGGAAAGCATCGAGCTATAGGATAGGTATAGCGAAGAACTTATTTTCCGAGGTACATTTATATTAAAAATAGGCTTGGTGAGGCTTGTTTTGGGCTGATAACGGTGGAGATGCCGCTCATCCCCGCAGCATATGATGATTAGAACACCTCACGGTGCTTTACGAAAACGGTTCTTCAGAATTTGCATAATGATGAGGCAAGCAGAGACCACATCTTTTTGTATATGGTATAAATTCGATCGTCAAAACGCGTTCAGCATCACAACGTCAACACTTTCAACTTTAGCTTTTTGTATTTTGGAGGGACCAGGTATGTAAATCAGATTATAGATTTTAAAGTCTGAGCATCATAGTTTCTCTACGGATAATACTCAGAAATCAAATATATCCCACCTAAAAAAAAAAGATAGTAGTGGTATTTGGCAGGTGGCCGAACAGAGCGACTTGCCCCGCCTCCAGCAGTGGTCACGTGACCCACACCTGCATATCAAAGAAAACGGTCATATTCAAACCACCGTCAAAGCAATAACTAAAACAAACTGCTTCCCTTTGATTTTATCTTGGACATAATTTTCATTTCCAATCAAGGTCAGCCCTTGCTAAACGAGGTTAACATTGCGCAGAGCCGAGGAAAATGTACAAACGTACGAACGTACCGAGTGAGTTCGGGAGCTATGGTGTGTGCTAGAGGCGCGACGCCATATATTTAGGTGGCGCCAGACAGGAGGCGACACACTGGTCCGTTCACTGACTCAAGCAGGCGCCGCCGCCTCGCCTTGCCATTTCCTGTGGATCGGTACCATCTCGGTCATGTTGCCATTCCCTGAACCTTGGCTACACTGCCACAAAGCCTACCAATGAAGTCTTCTTAACATATCTGAATTTAGCACTTCAGACTGAGGAAAAGAACGCTCTCAAAACTGGTCTATGTGGAGCCAACCACCACACGCTTAAGGATAACCTTGTACAGCTCTGACCTTGTCCAGTGGCTGGACATGTTGGTTACCCAACTACAGTAAGTGGCCAGAACTCTCGCATCATTCCAGAGGAATCAGACACAAAGAAGCAGAATTTCGTACCGCATACACCCGCCCCGCGCGGTGCGATCACCAGCATCGCGCGGTACGATCGCTAAACCGGTGGTTTGTATCATTGTAAATTTGTGAACAGGAGTTCAAAAGCGTTGGGCGTCTCTTTCCAGGGAGGATTGTATGCAAGACGACCGAGCCCTGGAGCTCAACGGAACGACCTTAAAGCACGAAGGAACGACCCTTGTGCACAACGACGTGGCCCTTAGAAACACCGAAACGGCCCTTGAGTTCAGCTACAGGGCCCTTGGACGCACCGAAACGGCCCTTGAGCACCACATAACCCTTGAGCATAATGGAACTGCCTTTTGAGCACGACGGAACGACCCTTTATCACAACCCTACGACCCTTAACCACAAGGCTACGACCATGAGGCATCCCGGTTCAGCTCTTAAGCACGAAATTGCTGCTACCCTCTACGATGGCTAGGCTTGTAATGGTGATCACACGGCGACCACAACCGTTCACAACACGTGTTATAACCGGGTCAGGTGGCATTCACTTGATCGTGAGTCACATTCCTGAAATGAATTCATGGAACCAAAGAGAGAGAAAAAAATCTACGGTCAGGCTGGGCGACAGTACAAGTATGGGCCGGGAGGAAATGGGCTCAGCCAACCAGCCCCTCACAACGGGAGAAATTAAGGGAGGGTGTGTGGTCGGGGGAGCGGCTGGCGGCGACGGAGAAACTTGACCCCTTCTACGGGAAATTCCGAGTCCTGGAGCGAGGCCCCGCGACCTCTGCAGCGCAAATCTTTACAGTCTTGTGGCTTCCCATCCCCCCTACACGCCACACTCACAGCCCCCCCCGCCCCCCCCGCAGACCTTGAATGTATAAAAGGCGTTTCTCTCCGCACGACGCGTCACTGCTTTAACCATGCAAGTCACACTGAGAGCAGTGATGAACAAGATAAGAAGTAAAAAAACAAAAGAATAATGGATCATTTGAATAGTTTTTTTCCTAGTTAAATCGAGTTACTAGATTGGCATACGCTACGTTAACGTCTAACGTAGCCTTAGCCAATCTAACCCAGCCTAGGACAAACGCTGCGGTGGTGGGGGGCGTGGGGAGATGATCTACATGTGATCCAAATAACTGATAAATGAAAATAAACGAGAAATCATAGAGCAACATCTGCCAGGTCTTACTTGTGTGGATGATTTGCAAGTATGGCAACGCAGTGATACGTACGATTTCTTATTTTAGGCTGATAACCAAATATACATAAATAACAGTTAGAAAGATCACTAGAGATAATAACGAAAATTCTGGTAACTCAGATAAATTTGAAGGATAATTTGAGACCCCGATGAGTTTTATTTCTACAGGTGACCTGTACGTACGTTTGGCAGCGTAGTGATGTGTAACAGTCCAATCTGTCGTACTGCTTCCCCCAACACAACTGATAGAAACACATAAAACAATGTATTAAGATCAGCTGAATTTGCGCGTCTATATTCCAGCGCGGTGCAAAAACAGTTCGCTGGACATACCCGCCGGGAGCCAGACGACCACTAGGCTTAACCTATATGCTATTACTCGATTTCAGGGTCGAAGCAATTATGTGTAAGGGGTTGTGTGGTCAGGTCAGCCTGGGTTGGGTGTGTATGGGCTAAGACGAGCGTTCTAGGGGGGGTTGTGGAGAGGTTGAATTCCCTTGTCACCATTGCCAGTATTCCATTTGATCAGTAATTAACTGATTTAGTTGACATTTGCTTATCAAACGTATAAAATAAGAAAGAACTACTCTTGACTTTTTAACAACTGTTCATATTTTTGTCTTAATAGTTCGTTTAACAATGTATTCTCTTTAGTTCGATTTTTTGTTTCACTGTGGAGCTTTTCATATTTCTTCTTTATAGGTCGTTTAACAATGTATTCTCTTTAGTTCGATTTTTTTTCAATGTGGAGATTTGATCATTCCATCATCCTGTTATAACGAGTTTTAATTCAGTCCACCAGATAGCGCAGACGCTGTGGGGCGATGCCAGCGAAACTGAGCATTACCGTGCACACACAACCCCACGTAACGTCATAGCCTCACACATGTACGTACCCATCTGTAGACCATAAAATATCTAAGTTTTATACATAATAATGTCACTGTGTTACAGTTGCTGCAGAGCCGACATACCATGATAGAGAGAAAATGTACTGAATGGATTACTAGAGACGTAAATTATGATGCGATGTCGCATCGGGAACCAGAATCAACGATAATAAAAATGGTTTGTACAATACTAATAATAGTAACGCCAACACAAGGGTAGACTGAGCAATGAGAGAGAGAGTTGTTCTTGATGTATATATTGTATTACTACACCTAGACTGAAGGTCTTCTTCTGGGAATTACTAGTGACAAAGAACGTGTACAGAGAGCATTACACACACACACACACACACACACATATATATATATATATATATATATATATATATATATATATATATATATATATATATATATATATACATTTCTTTCAAACTATTCGCTATTTCCCGCGTTAGCGAGGTAGCGTTAAGAACAGAGGACTGGGCCTTTGAGGGAATATCCGCACCTGGCCCCCTTCTGTTTCTTCAGCGGGCGAGTACAACAGCTGAAGAAATATATGACGCTTTCAATCTAAATGAAGAGATACGGGCTATCTTTACCGCCATGTTGTGTTCCTGGCAAACCCTGGCAAGGACTGCATGTTGCGTGGCGGCGTCTCTGAACCATCATCTCAGGAGTAAGGTGGCGTTAAAATACGACATACGGAGGGGACGTTGAGTCGAAAGGACGCAGCCTGGCCAAAGCCTTCTGTGTCTCCTGAGGGCAAGTAGCGGCGGAAGTCATAGAACTCAGTCATTATGATGTGACATCACCTGCTCACGAGGAACTGATCCCAGAGAAGTCCTACCTCTACCACCAGCCGACACCTGCTGGGTCTGAGCCCCCAGCCGACAGAGGTGCTTGTGGGACAACAAGTATCGTGACCCGGGATGCTTAACACAGACCTTCCTCGCTGCCGAGAAAGGCTTGTACTGTGCCACTGACGTGATCGGAATGTGAACGCGGCACGATGTCATAGGACAGGCTTGGAGGCCAAACGTCCTTGGTGCTTATATACCTTAACTATGATCATCCTCTTGATAAGGACAACAAACTTAGAAGCCTATATCCCAAACAAATGGCCAGATGGAGCATATTGTATCGGTAGGGTCTACAATACCATGATAATCTCAAAAGACAATAATTCCTGGATTTAGATATTCATAATTTCTGACCTTATGTATGATAATTCATGTAAGGCTAGTGATTCCTGATATGTGTGTGAGAAACAAAGTTTTCATTCTCTCTCTCTCTCTCTCTCTCTCTCTCTCTCTCTCTCTCTCTCTCTCTCTCTCTCTCTCTCTCTCTCTTTCTCCACCACCACCACCACATTCAAAATCCTAGTACCTCCAGCGGGAGAGATCTTGTGATCAGGTTGGCCTGGAGTGTTGTGGGAGGTCATGTGATAAAAGTGAGGCCTAGAATACCAATCACAGCCTAGCCCTCACGTCAGCCAGCACCACCACAGTAAAAGCAAAGGCTCGACGAAGAAAACATTCAAACTTTTATATCTGTTGAAGAGCAACAATGTTTCATGCACAGTATCAGCCTTAGTCTCTGCCTTCCTACTGAGCAGTCATGCACACTGTAAACTTTAGTTTGAGCCATATGCTCGACAGTCACCATGCACAAGAGGCCTTAGTCTGTGTCTGTCTGTAGTCAGTAATATACGGTACAAAATCTATGTTTAACGTGCAGCCATACACAGGGAGGTTGGACAAGTGACCATGTCTCTAATAAGACACGCACAGTTCGTGCACACTGATACTGATTATGACAATGGCTCTAGTTTTCCATTCACTGCATCTGATTTTATGAAATATTGTTTTACATTAACAAAAAAGTAGTCCGATTTTCTATCTAATTTTGCAATTTGCAAATAAAAAAATAATCTGGTACACATGCCATTTAGTACATTTAATCTAGTTATAACTGGATGCTGAAGCTATAAATGGTTTATCCCGGACTATACCTCTTGCGTCTGGCAGTGGGTTCACCGCGCTAAATTTAGCAACGAACTGCAGTCAGCCATTATGGTAGGATTTTTCCATTCCAGCAATATCCTGGTGGGTCTTCTCCCTCCATTTTCTTCGCTGACGTCATCAACGTTTATCAGAAGAAATATTCCCGGTCGAAGCAACGGAAACGAATCGAGAACCAATTTCACAACAGTAGACAGTAAAGTCTCCACCAACCCGGCAAATTTTTCAATTGTCTTGTAGTCAGGAATATTCCGGAACTCTTCTAAAAGACCTTCTGGCTCTGAGATGCTTACGTAACTGGATTTGGTCAAAATCTTCATCTGTCATCACTTTTCTCGAGGGTGGAGCAACGAAAATCATTCTGTCCTTCCACTTGGCATCATTAAGGCAATAATGTTTCTTGCACAGATTTTGAAACCTTTCAACGTTCAAAGCATTCACCATTTTTTTTTTAATATTACTATCAAACCTAACATGATACAGAATAATGGTACGTCAGTTTTCATTGAATCCATCAAAAATTCATGAGCAGCGGTCTTCTGGGTGGGAATGATATAAAAAATACGTCCTAGAATCCTCTTTCGCATATCATTTCAATTTTTTTTTCTAGCCAAATCATTAAAACAGAAAATCGCGACTGATTTTCGGTTGCAACGGAACGAAATCTTTTAAATCAATTTTATACTCGAAGTACAGTATGAATGTGGGGACCAGCTTCTCTCCTGATTACCAAGTTTATATTCAATGAAATTAATAACAGTTGAAAATGGCGAGTCTGTAAGTAGGCAAAAACTATTGTTGCATCAGAGCAAAATCTTTACCTCCACATATGAGTTGGTATATCTATGGTGTTATATATTCACACATTATTTAGCGAATACCTCAAATATCGGACGTGATAGATGAATTCTAACTGTGTCATGATAATCACCTCCCTCACAGTAACTGAAATGATGTAATAACACGGGGAAAGCAAAATCTCTGTTGATCAGTTCAGTACGATTAATTAACCTTTAGTGTACCCAATGCTGAAATATTCCTCATTTCAGATGCAACGTATTAATAATTACTAATTCTCAAAAGTCACTGAATCTTGATATTTATTGTTCTGGAAACATATAAAATTGATTTACATTGATGGTAACGCAGTTGTATTTTATGTATGTCCACCCCTATTAAATAAGAGAAAATGTATCTTCTCCGTTTTCTTTTATTATTGTAGGATAAACTTAAGACAATTTGATCTGCGATCCCGTTCGTACAGCTCATAAACCTGTAGATTCTCTTATGAGATTACTCTTTGTATTTGTGCTTAGCTGTGATATGTGATAAACCTGGGATGTGTCAACTTTGAGTTACAGCATAAAGTAATGACAAGGAAGTTAAAGTACTGCCGTTGGTGGGTTGTGGCCGATATTATCTGTATTATCTGTCGGCAACAAGATTTTGGAGCGTGTGCATGTGGGCCGCCGCCACCACAATCATACCTTTCACCTTGGCTACGTCTAAGGTGAACCACTGTGGTAGTGAGTCCGGTCAGTTACTGCATCCTTATACGGGACGTCCCCAGGGAGGAGACACACAGGGTGAAGGACGTTGGAGGCAAATTATTGAGCAAGGATGGACCATTCCCTCACCACACTCCGGTACTGGTAGCACAAGCCGGGATGGAGCCTGGGGAGGAGCCACACACCAGACCCCAGGCTGCTTCCTCCTGCTACAAGAGAATCTAGCCCAACCAATGACGCCAGTGTGGGAAAAGTATAGAAAAACAAACGAACATCATATGTCAAAGGTGAAGCGTAAATCATGAAGCAAATGATTTCTCTAGTAATTTCTTTGATAGATCATTACGTATGATAAACAATGTATATGAAGAAATGTCACTATTATATTCGAGGTAAAACGTATGCATACGAATCTGTGTCTATTACTACAAGTGAAATCAGGCTTTTATAGGTTTAAATACCTTCTTAGAGCGTGAGAGTCAAAGCTTTTAGCAGTTTTGGAAACCTGCGTTAATAACCTCTTATTTTTGCGCTTACATTTTTCATTTCGATGGACCTCAGTCCAGATATCGTCTTAGCAGCTCACCGCTGTACTTTCGCTATTCTGTCTGTCTTTTTTTGATGTTGGGTGACCGCAAATAAACACAATATTGAGGACGGGAACGTACCAGTGAATTGTACAGAGTGAGGATCAGTTTCTCATATTTGAATTTCGAATGCTCTACTTATGAAGCCAAGAATTTTGATCGCCATCTTTATTGCTTATTTACACTGCTTACTTCGATTTACGTCACCAGAGATTACTACACCTCAAGCATTTTTCATTTACCATTTGTAGCGCAACGAAATTCATCCCGTAGATTCTCTTCCAATTTTTTTTTACAACCGATGTATAAATATCTTGCACTCAGAACTTAAATTCATTTGCCATCAGAGCCTAGTTCATCAAGTTGTCTATGTTAGATTGTAGCAAATGTAGCTACATTTTGTAGCTTAGTATCGTCTGCGACCATTGATATCTTTCTGCCCAGAGTAAGTAGAACAGCAAGGCAACAACAGGCAGTGTGTGAACAGACGCCGTGTGGGGGGGTAAACACACAGGACAGCAGACGCCTGAACAGCTTAGCGTCACTGGCGTTCCCACCAGCTGTGGGCGGGGCGGGGCGAGGGGTTAGGTATGCACGCGAGGCTGTGGCGTTGACCAGGCGAGCGTTGGGTGTCCAACAAGCCACAGGTTCAGGAGGTACTATGAGCAGTCACCACATGGTCAACCCCCAGCACCCACCAACACCACTGGCACGAGCCATCTGCTGAAAGGTATGGGCATTAAAGAACCAATTGCCACTAGTAGCCGGTTGCCATCATGATCCAATTGCCACTAGTAGCCGGATGCCATCATGATCCAACTGCCACCAGTCACAGTCACCAGTATTCGTGTGGCTCCCTGGAAGCGCTGGAGTGGGGGGTGGGAATAGAGTGAAGTTGGTTGGTCGCAAGAGTGTATCCATAATGAGGGAGTTCCGGCCGCGACTCCTGGCTGCTGGTGAGGACAGTGGGCGCCACAGCTCCCCTGCCCTACTGAGGAATCCCAGTCACTCCACAAGAGGAGTAAACCCGAACCTTAAAAGGACTCAAAGTCTAGTGGGAAAAAAAAAGCCGCGAAAATCTGTAGCGAGCCTTGAATGGTAGACGCTATAACGCAGACATTTATGGCGCCACCCACCTTACATTTTACCCATAGTCACTGCTAAACTTAATATCTATTACGACTAGGGACAGAGAAGGTATAGGGTACGAATATTTAGTGATAAGTAAAAAGAAGAAAAAATGGTTTTAGGGAGATATACTTGGTTTTGACCTTTATTTAATCATGACAATAGATGGCAGCACCATCGTGTCAACAAACCTGCTCAGCTGGGAAGCAACTTGTCAGGAGGGAAGCATTTCCCTATTCATGCCTATTTTTACAAAAGCTCAATAAACAGATAACATTAATTATTCTTTTCATCTCATATGGGGTTCCAGTGAAATAAAGATATCCAAACTGCTTAGATCGTCATAACACCAATGTGGAATCATCGTGGATACGTTTTTTTTTTTTTTTTTTTTCATACGTTCGCGGTTTCACGCTTTAAGGAGGTAGCACCGGGGAAGAAACGAAACGGCCTCACTTACTCACATCCTCTCACTAGCTGTCATGTATAATGCATCAAAATCATAGTCCACCATCAACGGCTAAGCCCCAGATAAATTCTGTGATTTCTCCTGATTGCTTCACGCCGATGCACTGCCCATTGACAGCCTTCGTATACCACATCGCTCTAAATTGCTTTGTCTAATGGACGCCTCTTACTCTTCTGAATGTTCAGGTCCCGGAGCCTCAGAGCCTCTTTCACTCCATTCCTCCCCCTACTCGCTCCACTCTTGTCACAGAGCCATATTGTCAGTCTTTCTTCACTCATCTTCACTCATACCGTGTTTACTACCACCCTTCGCTCTTACACTGCCATACCTTCCACGAGCCATCCTCCTCATACCACACATTGTCTTCGGGTATTTCATATCGAAAACGTACACTTTCTTTGTCCTTTTGAATTCAAGTAATCAAGGTAACACCGTCGGAACTTTTATACTTTCTAACGTACTCATCTTTGTCCTAACGAACACCGACCTCTCCTTCCACACACTTCTCAAAGCACCAGCAACTTTTGTTCCTCTACCTACTCTATGCCTCACTTCTTCTCCCATGGTTTCATCTGCTGTCATATCCTCCCCCCACCAGGGAGCTAAATCACTCAACTTCCTCCAGGTCTTCCCCATTCAAACTCACACTCAACCTGTTACCTCTCGCTCCTCTGACACACCCCATTACTAGACATTTATCCGCATCAACTCCACTTCCTCTTTTCGCATCCTCTCGCATACTCGGACACTGGTCCTGGGAGTTACCGACTCAAGCCCGCCGCCAGAAACAGAGCGCCCCCCCCCACCTCCCTCCTCTCTCTCTCTCTCTCTCTCTCTCTCTCTCTCTCTCTCTCAGTCTAAGACCCTCGGATCTACATCTTCACTACCCCATCCATGTACAGATGAAACAGCCACGGTGTGACATCAGGCGTCCACGATAAAGCCCCACCGACTCATTTACCCTGCCTCATACCGTGTTCCTGTGCCATTGTGTACAGCCGCCTCCCCTCCCACAACCATGTAAACAGAAGAGCAGCCACGGCGGTCGACCATACACACAGTCGCACCGTCCACCCCAGCTGATGCCGGCACACCCCAGTGTGCTCCGGCTCCTCCTCCTGCCGGTGGTATGGTTGCATGACACGTCTCGTGATCTTATCATTCCCGTGGTATCATGCGCCGCGTCTGTCCGCACAGGACAACCCCCAGGTGCGCCCAGGAGGCTGACCCAGGGAGAAATAACTAGTTTACGGACACTGTCACTGTAGGACAGTACTTCACTGACGTGTACCGGATAGTCTGCCCGAGTGTGAGCAGCTGATGCCAGTGACACCACACTCCCTCCCGTGACGTCGCAAGCCACTTCAGACGAATTATCATCAGTTATCACTACTGGAAAGTGTGTGTGTGTGTGTGTTCGTGATAGACTACGGCTACTTCGATGACAACTCCTGCAGGAGGAGAGCGGCCCGGGCTTTCGTGAACGAGTCATGACACCGATACGGCACTCGGGTCTTGTATAGGACCCGCGCTCGCCGTGGGTCGTGATCCTGGACAGGGAAGGGAGAAGAGGGGAAGGGAAGGGAATGGGAGAGGAGGGAAGGGGAGTATACGAGAAGGTAAACCAACAGAAGACCTGATTGTGTACGTATGTAGGTTATCTCCTAGAGGTCCGCACTGTACCAGTATCCTAAATTTCTAATCTATGTTGATGGAGACGAGATAGTCCAGCACAAGGCTCCCTCCTCCCCACTCACCGCACACCTCCCCTCCTCCCCACGCCAGCCGGCAGGAGAACAGCCACGAGAGGAACACAAGAACACTACAGTATGAACAGACTATACAGACAAGGAGTCTGTACAAGTGAAGATTACTGGGGAAACACTTGATTGTATTGCCGGATATCACTGTACAGAAAACACACCGACTCTGTATAGATAACGGAGGAGACAAATGTTTATGACACTATCATGTATGGACAGGATGATTACTAACCTGATGATCTACAACATTAAACCTTGTATGTGTCTGATTAGAAGGGGGGGGGCGCGGGGGTCGTAGTGCCTGGTTGGCAGCAAGTCGTGATGGTGGGGGGGGGGGGGGGGAGTAAAGACGACCACGTAAACACCTACAACACCACGAGATGCAACACACCCAAACATATAACCCTTTACACCCGCCGTCTTAAATCCCGAATATATTTAACCGTTTCTTTTGCACACATGGAGATGATGGAGAGAGAGATATATATATATTTCCATCACCCGAGACCATATTTCGGTTGGAATTACACACACACACACACACACACACAGGACAACAATGCATTGGTTACTGACCTCTGCATGACGCGCTGAGCTACGATGTTGGACATCTTGCTGGTGTGGTGGGACGTGAGGCGGGGGAACTCCGATGGAAGACGTTGTTTTGATGGTCGCACCGTACGCTGCGGCTGGTGTCGTCGTACGGTGACGATGTTATCGTATGCTGCTGATGTTATCGCACACTGCTATTTATCGTACACTGATGGTATGATCGTGCGCTACTGATACTGGAGTGCTAGTATCATACACCACTATTAGTATTATTATTGTTATACGACGCTATTAACGTCCACTGCTAATATTATCATATTATTATCATAGATGTTATCGTACACTACCGACCTTAATTTACGATGCTGATATTATACACTGCTAATAGCACTGGTATCGTACTTTGGTGTCTATAGTCACGGACTGCTGATATTGCACAACACTGTTATCGTATACTTATGATATCGTACACCGACTACATAACAATTACTTGTTATCATACATCAATTTTAACATAGCACAACACTTACTCTCGAACACCACTATTATCACATGAGATCAACACCCAACACTGCTATTATCATACACTTTCTGCGACGTTGTTGTACACCCACGAAAATGATCTCGTACCTCACTGGTACTATGTCCCCTGCAGTTATTATCGTACATATATGTGGCTGCCAGACACCTCTATGATCATCACATAACACAGGAAATACTGCAGACTACTTTTCTTGTTGGACCAAGATGCTCTATCACCACACTGTGTTATCTAATGATCGTTCACTCGTATGATTATCGTACTGATACTGTCGTACACTAGTGATAGTAACGTGTACTATAGCTATCGTACACTTGTGATGTTATTATACGCTTGATAGTATTGTAAATTAGTGATGTTACAATTCGCTAGTGTTATTATCGTACATCGGTGATGTTATGGCATATACTCCCGTTATCGTTGTTACATCCGTGTTCTTATCGTACACTTGTTATTATCGTAAGTACCTCTTGCTCTGGTAATACTTTACTGCTATTGTTAAGCACCGTATCTGTTGATGGTGTAGGTATTTCCCCACAGTTCTTTTCTCGCATATATTGACGTGCGACCATGTAACATATATTTACAATGACCGAATCCTTCAGTCTCTCTCTCTCACACCTTAAGTACTGAATTGACAAAGTGATCTTTTTCTTTCCTTTACAAGGGATTATCATTGATCATAATGGGTCAGATGATTTACGTTTTCTGGAGGGAAAGGACGTAGCTTGACACCGATACACAACACAACAGCGATTACTGCGGGTCTTTCAGCCACAGAAGGAATCATATCAGGACATCACAGGCATCATCTGGAACGTGCACGGCACACACTGCTGCCACACTGCACGCGAGTAGTGCACAGTGGCGGACTGGCACTGGGGCTTTCAAGGTGAGGGGAAGGACTGCCAATCCGACCTCCAAGATCCTATGGCCAGTGATGGGGTCGCACCACACCACACAGAGGGCCTGGCTGCTCCTCGCCTCTTCGATCCCCTGCTTCACATAGACACCCACACTCACACACACACACGCTCGTGATGTCTTATAATTTACAAAGTTGAAAACGCTCTTTTCGAATGTGGTTCCCTAGGGAGTTATGGACTGGGTCCCGGGGTTGTGTGTCACTTGACTGTAGTGCACTGGACACTAGCTTCTGATGGGCACTTAACACTAGGTTCACTAGCCTCTGATGGACACCGTACATTAAGGTCACTAGACTGTGATGGGCACCTTACGCTACGGTCACTAGCTTCTGATGGGCACCTTACGCTACGGTCACTAGCCTCTGATGGGGACCTTACGCTACGGTCACTAGCCTCTGATGGGCACCTTACGCTACGGTCACTAGCCTCTGATGGGCACTTTGGCACTGGTCACTGGCACTTCATTAGCTTCTTACAGCTGACGAGTCTCCTGAAACAGAAACAAGGAAACATTATTTATATATACAGAGAGAGAGAGAGAGAGAGAGAGAGAGAGAGAGAGAGAGAGAGAGAGAGAGAGAGAGAGAGAGAGACTGAGGAGGAGCAGTGTAGTGTCGGAGGTGGTAGAGGATGTGCGCATCAGGTGTTTGCTAACAAGATTGTGCACGAGTAATGCTTAGAAAAACAGATGGATTTGCATATGGCATTTATGGATCTGGAGAAGGCAAATGATAGGGTTAATAGAGATGCTTTGTGGCAGGTATTAAGAATACGTGGTGTGGGAGGTAAGCCGCTAGAAGCAGTGAGAATTCTTTTTTCCTGTCAAGGATCCAAGGCATGTGTACGAGTAGGAAGAGAGGAGAGTAAATGGTTACAAGTGAAAAAGGGTCTACTGAGGGGGTGTGTGATGTCCCCAAGGTTGTTCAATTTGTTTATGGTTGGGTTGGTGAGGGAGGTAAATGCAGGAGTTTTGGAGAAAGGGGCGAGTATGCAGTTTGTTAGGGATGAGAGGGCCTAGGAAGTGAGTCAGTTGTTGTTCGCCGATGATACAGCTCTGGTGGCTGATTCGAGTTAGAAACTGCAGAGGTTGGTGACTGATTTTGGAAGAATGCATGAAAGGAGAAAATTGTGAACAAATGTGAATAAAAGCAAGATTATCAGATTCAGCAGGGTTGAGGGACAAGTAAGTTGGTATGTGAGTGAATCGAGAAAAATTGGAGAAAGTGAAGTGTTTCAGATATCTGGAAGAGGACATGTTAGCGAATGGAACCATAGAAGCGAAAGTGAGTCATAAGGTGGGGGAGGGGGCGAAGGTTCTGGGAGCGATGAAGAATGTGTGGAAAGATCGTTATTTGGGAAAGCAAGAATGGGCCTATTTGAAGGAATAGTAATTCCATCAATATTATATGGCTGCAAGGCACAGCACTCATCTATTTAGGTAAAAACTGAAATATCAGATCAACTCTGGACGAAACACACACCATGAAGCTGAAACTCTGACCACTCTCATGAGTGGAGCAGTGGTATTCGGAAATGAGGTCAACAAACTAGAATTTACATCCTGGACATCAGGGGTCAGAGGTCATGTTGGGGGGGGGGGTGAGTTATCCGTGTCAGAGCCGGTGGGTCACGACTAATACGTGTATAAGGAAAAAGGTCACAAGTGCTCGAGAGTTCCTTGTTAATAACAGGTACTGAACAGGTCAAGTGTCATGATTATCCAAGTCACTCGACCAAATATAATGGAACACACCAAAAACAGCATCATGTCAAGGTGTGAAAAATGAAAGAGAGCAGGACATGGCATGATAACTAAAGGTCAAAGGTCACCGCTCAAATAGTTCAGGGTCAGAGGTCAAGCGTGGTAAATCCTGCTCCCTAGATTAAAAAGAAGAAAAAAGAAAGTCACACAACATATCAAAGGTTTTCGTCTTTTGATCAAAAGTAATGAGGTGACATGACATGGGCTGTGCGTCGTGACAGGACATGACATGGGCTGTGCGTCATGACAGGACATGACATGAGCTTTACGACACAAAAACAAGATGACAGGTGACATGTCAAGGGCCAGCGGTAACCAGGCAAGACCACAGTGACATGACATCACCCTTACGTAACGAGATAAAAGCCCTCAGCGACATGACATGGCCCAAGGGCGAGATGCCAATGACATGACATGACTTAAGGTCGAGATGACATTGACATGACATGGGTCTACAGGCAACAGGGTGATCACGGGTGACATGTCAAGGGATCTTAGGCAATGAGACAGATGATGCAGGTTTAAGAAATCTATTTTCCAGAGAAAATAAAAAAAAAAAAAAATTCCCGAGATATATTTTGGCTCAAAAAAAAGTTTTTTTTTTTCAAAATTGAAATATAAGATATTCAAACACTTCTGTACTTGAAATAATCATGGAAAATTATATCATAATCCTTTCCGTTACCGATCTATACCCAGTAAATTCCATGCAAATGATTAGATAATACTTAAAAAAAATTGACTTCATCTAATAGCTTAATTGATTGTCATAAAGACGACCAAGCGATATCTTAACACCAAATTTGTATTCAGCATGAAAAATACTCCATATAATGAGGTTTTAAAGGAAATCTAATTTTCATGAGAAAATCACAAAAAAAAAAAATTCTAGGTAATAGTGAGGTGTATATATTACCTCAAAAAACATTTCTTTTCAAGAGTGAAACATAGGATACTCAAACACTTCAATACTTGAAATATCATGGAAACTATATCATAATGTTCTCAGATCCTGACACTTACCCAGCAACCATGATGCAGATGATCATATGACACTTTAAAATTGACTTCATTTAACAGTTTAATTAAAGGTCAGAAAGACGACTAAACGATATTTCAAACCAAAATTTATGTTCAGCACAGAAAATACTTCTGAGATTTTAAAAGAAATCGATTTTTCGTGAGAAAAATAAAAAAAAAAAAAAAAATTGGCAGGGTGTTTTCAGCTCAAAAAAACTTTTTCTCGCAAAATTGAAACATATGATATTCAAACACTTCCATAATTGAATTAATCATGAATATCATAATGCTCTCAGTAACATGTACATACCCAGTAAATACGATGCAAATAATCAGATGATTTAAACTTTGCTTTTATTTCATAGCTTAAATGAAAGTCATAAAGACTACCAAGCGACATTCTAACATCAGATTTGTATTCAGCATTGAAAATACTTCGCATAATGACTTTCTTAAAGGAAATTTATTGTTTTTGTGAAAAAATACCAAAAATGGCAGGTAAAAAAAGTTCAGGGTAATGTTTAGCTCAAAATACTTTTTGTTACAAATTTATCAATAAATGACAGGTAATGAATTTCAAGGTAATGTTTAGCTCAAAATACTTTTTGTTACAAAATTATCAAAAATGGCAGGTAATAAAGTTCAAGGTAATGTTTAGCTCAAAATACTTTTTGTGACAAAATCATCAATAAATGCCAGGTAATAAAGTTCAAGGTAACATGTTTAGCTCAAAATACTTTTTGTTACAAAACTGAAACAAACATACGATATTCAAACACTTCTGGTCAAGTGTTGGTGTGCTAGAAGAGGCGTCAGGATACATTACATAAACCAGCAGCAGAAGATGGGCGTCGAAGCGACCACTAAGGTGATACAAACAGCATTGGGGAAATACGCAAGACATGTGTCAAGAAATGATGAGTGAGAAGGTGGAGCATCGTGTATGCCAAGGTTCCTCCTCCCCAGGTACACTAACAGATGATGATCACACAACAAAGTCACCAACACGAGCGAACAAATAACACACACACACACACACACACACACACACAGCGGGGGGCTGGAAATCCTCCCCTCTCGTTTTTTAATTTTCCAAAAGAAGGAACAGAGAAGGGGGCCAGGTGAGGATATTCCTTCAAAGGCTCAGTCCTCTGCTCTCAACGCTACCTCGCTACGCGGGAAATGGCGAATAGTAAATATATATATATATATATACAACTGACAGCATAACACACGTAAATATTCCCAGATACACAAATACACAAGCAGAAGAAATACTCGACCCACACTCTGCTGCAGCTTACGTCACTACGTCAGTTCTGATGTGAAGGGAATTATCCTGACGAGGGATCACTAGAGGACCTGGCTGAGGGTGAGGCCAGTGCCTGTCATACCCTCCTCCCTCCTCCTCCTCCTCCTCCAGCAGGTGCTCGTGGGAGGGACGGTGCCTGGGCTCCAGCGTGGGGGGCACTACAGTTACTGAAGGTGGACTGGCTAGCGAACCATCTCCACCCCCCAGCTGGTACAGTGATAACAGCCAAGAACTTTGCTCCCAGTGTCGACCCACCAGCTGCTGTGAGGGGCGGCTTACCACCCACCCATCACTATCACCCGAGACACTCTCACCGAGCCATTACCCTCACACACACACACACACACACACTACACTCTCGACCACAACACATCGACAGACGGAAAGTTGTAAATTGCACTATGACCAGGCCTGTCGTGGCGGGTCCACGCGAGACGAACATATATTCACAAATAGATCTAGTTCACTCTTTAGACAAATGGACGATAGTGAGCAACTGGATACAACTGAACTCAAACAGCAACAGACCACTGGGTCCTAACGAAGGTGTTTGTGGTAGTGGAAGAGAAGAAAAACTCGTGGATTAATGTGGTAGGAGAAGAACCATGTACCGTTACTTCAACGAGGAAGATGTGTAAACTGATGGTTTAGCCGAGGTGGTGTAAACAAGTTCAGACGTAGATCTCCAGCGAAATATTGATGGATTTACAATTACTCTAATTGGTAAATCACTCTATATGTAAACAGTCCGGTCAAAGAGCAAGTAGTTTGCCTCTTTCGAGGTAAAACGTTTGTCCATAACTTTATATCCAATACTACGAGTGGATTCAGAAGTGTCTCTCCTTAAATAGTTCATTTGATCGAGATTCTCGAAGCCTTTAAGAGTGTTGAATACCTGTATTAGATCACCTCTTACTTCGCTCAGTCGGCTATCATAGCATTTGTTTCTCAGGCCTGGAATAATCATGGTCACTCGCCATTGTACTCTTTCCAATCTGTCTATCCTCTGCTACGGTGACCAAAAGTAAACATAATTATGAAGATGGGGGACGCACCAGCGGGTTGCAAAAGAGTGAGGATATTTTCCCCAAGACTTAATTTCGATTTTTTTTTCTTTCTCTTTACGTTGGAGGCTCCGGTTTAGGACGAAAGTCCACACTGAGGCCGGGCCTTCACTGAAATATAGAAAGGTTAATGAAAGGAAAAAAAAATATAAGTAGATACAAGGGAAGGCGTTTACGAATTTTGGAAGTGAAAATCCTGTCCTCTAAAATGTACCAGGTCATAGTTACTGAGAAAGATATGAGAGAGTAAAGAGTTCCAAGGCCTCAAGGTGGAGTGAAAGAAACAGTTATCAAAGCGGCCCATCCTTGAGCTGCCAACGGCCACACAGTAATAATATGACTCAGCAGCTTGCCGAGTATTGCGTGGTCTAGCTAGTGGTGGGGGGCACACAGGCAGCCAGCTCTCAGGAGCAAAAACCAAAGTAATACCTATGGAAGAAAGAGAGTGAACCAACACTGCGGCGTAGGGCAAACGGGTCAAGTTTTCAAGTTAGCCTGGGAGAGTTTTAATTCGGACCGCTTTCGGACTCAACTTTGTCAATTAAGGAAGCAGAGATAGAACCACCCCAGATGTGAGATCAATACTCCATACATGGAGGGATCAATCCCTTGTATAAACGAAGCAGTTGTTCGCAAGAAATTTCAACATTTAAACAAGAAACCCAATTTTCTAGGAGCACACTTAGTTATTTTCGTAATATGTGGTTTCCAGGATAGAATGGATGTTACAGTGATAAAAAGTATGTTCATTAAGAGGTGGAATTACTGAACCGCTGAAAGAGAAAGTTGAGAAATTTTCAGTAGAATGATGGGTAGAAATTGGGTCTTGGAGGCATTAAACTTCATCAGACTTCGTCTAACCTTCCAAGATATCCTGTCCAAGTCTGAGTTTGTGGAAGAAGTTGTGTCGAGATGAGATGCAGATCGAGTGAGAGAAGGAGAAAAATTGACGGATGGGGACGAATGCAGTGTTAAGTCGTCAGCGTATGAGTGTAACTGATTATTCGTAAAGAAATCGTTGATGAAAAGGAGTAAAGTTTAGGATACAGGAAGACTAGACAAAACCTTGAAGGTTACCGCCACTGATGGAAAAAAAAAAAAAAAGGGAGGGGGAGGCTGATTCATCAATACCCACGAAGACAGATCTGCCGGAGAGGAAGCTCGATATGAGGCAGCAAAGTGAGGGAGGGAAGGCAAAGGAGGAGAGCTTACAGATGGGACCGGTCCCCCCGTGCCACACCCTGTCAGAACCTTTGGATATATCAAGGGCAACTACAAAGATTCCCAAAAATCTTTCAGGTTAGGCTGACCAGATATTTGAAACATAGGAAAGAATATTCCACAGTGGATCCCCACCTTACGGAAGCCATACTGATGATCAGAGTGAAGACTGAGGGATTAATCTCGAGGATATAGGAGTTGAGGAGGGATTCAAAGACTTTGGAAATGGTGCATGTCAAAGCGACAGGACGAGTTAGAAGGGATAAAAAATGGTCACCCTTCTTAGGGACGGGATGTACCAACGCTTGCCTTCCAGAACGAAAAGCTTTGTTTTCCAAACAAAAACCGGAATAGACGAGCAAGCACAGGTGCAAGCTCAGACGCACACTAGTACACGGGGATGGATGCCATCAGGACCATAAGCCTTGCTTGTGTCTAGAGAGAGAGAAGCGCTTTTCGGACAGGCCGAAAAGAGATTACGGGAAGAGGCATAGGATTAGCAAGAGGAGTATCAGGGAGTGAAGGATAATGTTATCAAAGGTAGAGTTGAAGGAGAGACGGGAACCAGAGTTGCTTTATCTGCGAGAGAAGCAACTATTGTGCTGTCACAGCATGAGAGTGACGTCAGGTAGAGCAACATGAGACGTGAGCGATGTCCCAAATGTGGACGAGGAGGCGATATCGCAATTTCTTTTTTTGAAATAAAGGAACATTTTGCCTCGTGGATAACTTGCTGGAAGGCGATTTACGGGCAGTGATAAAAACCTGAACGGGAGCCGGAGGGACGAAAGTTTTCCCAAGCCCGATATGCCTGAACCCACCCCTTGCCTGGATGGCGTCAGAAAAGGAACGGTTAAACCACGGATTGGAAGAAGAAGAAGAAGAGATGGTATAGGAGAAGATGGGATAAATGCGCCCATTCCCGCAACAATATAACTTCTGCTGTGCATTTGGCGGAGACACAAGCATCGCCACATAAGAAACAGTAATTCACACGAGGAAATTTAGAAGAAAAAAAAATTATTAAGTTATTCCACTAAGTTTTGTTGAGGTGCATATTCATGAATCCACGATTTTTTATCTTTTTTTTTCGCCCTTTTCTACTGCTTCTGTGCACCAGAGATTATCATCATTACACTCAGTAGTTCCTAAACTCTGTAGTTCCTCTCCTCACTGACCTTCTGTAGCTCAGGAACTCATACAGCAGCATGACTTCTTATGTATACAACCGATACGTAAAACTTTCCACTCATCAGTATCATAATTCGTTCGTCACCTGTTTAGCTCAGTCCTACAGTTTATTATCAATGTTAGTGTGTTGTTACAGACGTTCAGTTTCTGTTGTAGATTTACTTCCCAACTTCGTATCATCCGTGGATTAAGAGATCATACAGTGCAACTTCGCATCATCCGTGGATTAAGAGAATATAGTGCAACTTCGCACCATCCGTGGATTAAAGGATCATACAGTGCAACTTCGCATCATCCGTGGATTAAGAGATCATACAGTGCAACTTCGTATCATCCGTGGATTAAGAGATCATACAGTGCAACTTCGCATCATCCGTGGATTAAAAGATCATACAGTGCAACTTCGTATCATCCGTGGATTAAGAGATCATACAGTGCAACTTCGTATCATCCGTGGATTAAGAGATCATACAGTGCAACTTCGCATCATCCGTGGATTAAAAGATCATACAGTGCAACTTCGTATCATCCATGGATTTAGAGATCATACAGTGCAACTTCGTATCATCCGTGGATTTAGAGATCATACAGTGCAACTTCGCACCATCCGTGGATTTAGAGATCATACAGTGCAACTTCATATCATCCATGGATTTAGAGATCATACAGTGCAACTTCGCACCATCCGTGGATTTAGAGATCATACAGTGCAACTTCGTATCATCCGTGGATTAAAGGATCATACAGTGCAACTTCGTATCATCCGTGGATTAAGAGATCATATAGTGCAACTTCGCACCATCCGTGGATTTAGAGATCATACAGTGCAACTTCGTATCATCCGTGGATTAAAGGATCATACAGTGCAACTTCGTATCATCCGCGGATTAAGAGATCATACAGTGCAACTTCGCATCATCCGTGGATTAAAAGATCATACAGTGCAACTTCGTATCATCCATGGATTTAGAGATCATACAGTGCAACTTCGTATCATCCGTGGATTAAGAGATCATACAGTGCAACTTCGTATCATCCGTGGATTAAGAGATCATACAGTGCAACTTCGCACCATCCGTGGATTAAAGGATCATACAGTGCAACTTCGTATCATCCGTGGATTAAGAGATCATACAGTGCAACTTCGTATCATCCGTGGATTAAGAGATCATACAGTGCAACTTCGTATCATCCATGGATTAAGAGATCATACAGTGCAACTTCGCATCATCCGTGGATTAAAAGATCATACAGTACAACTTCGTATCATCCATGGATTTAGAGATCATACAGTGCAACTTCGTATCATCCGTGGATTTAGAGATCATACAGTGCAACTTCGTATCATCCGTGGATTTAGAGATCATACAGTGGAGCCCATTATCAACACTGTTAATATGCATGATAAAGAGAATTGGTCCCATGGCTGACCCGTGTGGCACGCCACTTGTCACGTCTGATCATTCTGAGGCTCGACCATCAATCACCACTCTTTCCTAATGGCCAGTTAGCCAGTTGCTTAACCATTGAAACACAACCACATCTATATCATGTGACGTAAGGTTTGGTAAGTATTCAGAGGTCTTTATCATAATTATCATTATATAAATTTGGATTTTATGAAGGAATCTAACTTCTTCCACAGCAGCACTCCATGCTAACAGCAGGGCCAGGTGATCCACTTTCAGAAGAACATATTAGAAGTAAGAGGACTCGAACCCAACCTGACTTTGACCTCCATAACTATGACCCAGCTTAACCCCCTCCCTCTCCCCCCCCACTTGACCTGAGCGTGCGCGTGGGCATCCCCTGACCTGAATAGGAACACGTAATCGTGACCTGATCTGAACGAGACCATTCATCTTGGGTCAGGGCGTTTAGTTATGACCTGGCTTGAAGCGTGGCTGGCGTAACCGTGACCTGACCTCAGCGAGGTCGTGCAATCGTGACCAGAACCTGTATGGTCACTATGACCTACGATAGCCTCATCCCCTGCGTTAACACCACACACGTCACCGTTTGACCTGATCAGGTCAATGGCTATCAATTACTCGTCGTTTGTATCCCCAGGAGACATGGATTGCCCTCCTCGGCTTATCACGGGCCCGACCCTCACGATCATGTGACAATAAGGGTGATGGAGAGGCAAGCTAGTGTGTGGTGTCCGTCCGTGTGTTCCTCTGCCATTCTGGCTAATCACCTTAGCTCTTTTTTGGGTCAAGGTCATCGTAATGGACACGTCCTAGAGAAAATAATAATGCGTGTCAAAAACTAAAGAAAAAAAAAAAAAAAGAAAATCACTAGAAATAAAGTGTGACATTTCTTGTACGTCCGGCAACGATGTTGCCATACGTCTCCCCAGTCGGTAACTGGGGAGGAGGCGGTCGTTGCCAGTCGTCTGGACCCAACTGTCGTTCGGCAACTGCGTTGTATAATGTGTGTGTGTGTGTGTGTGTGTGTGTGTGTGTGTGTGTGTGTTGCTGGTGGGTTATGACAGGGGCTATGGCAGAAGCGGAAGGGGGGGGGGAAACGAGAGGGAATGTGAAGGGATGGGACAATAAACCAGAAGATAAAGAGAGCAAAAAAAGGGCAGAGAGAGAGAGAGAGAGAGAGAGAGAGAGAGAGAGAGAGAGAGAGAGAGAGAGAGAGAGAGAGAGAGAGAGCAAATCCAACAGGTGCGTTCGTATTAAAGTTGACCTGTCACCAGCAGCCCCCCCCTCCTCCTGCTTGTCTGCTCTTCTGCAGGGGTCATACAGGTTACTTGGGGGAGGAGGGAGGGGAGAAGAGAAGGTGGGTGGAGAGGTGTTATGAGGGAGGGGAGAAGAGAAGGTGGGTGGAGAGGTGTTATGTAAGTGTCTGTGTGGGTGTGGGGGGCGTTATGTGGGTGTCTGTGTGGGTGTGGGGGGCGTTATGTGGGTGTCTGTGTGGGTGTGGGGGGCGTTATGTGGGTGTCTGTGTGGGTGTGGGGGGCGTTATGTGGGTGTCTGTGTGGGTGTGGGGGGCGTTATGTGGGTGTCTGTGTGAGTGTGGGGGCGTTATGTGGGTGTCTGTGTGGGTGTGGGGGGCGTTATGTGGGTGTCTGTGTGGGTGTGGGGGGCGTTATGTGGGTGTCTGTGTGGGTGTGGGGGCGTCACGTGGGTGTCTGTATGGGTATTGGTGCGTTATGTGGGTGTCTGTGTGGGTGTGGGGTCGTTATGTAGGTGTCTGTGTGAGTGTGGGGGCGTTATGTGGGTGTTTGTGTGTGTGTGAGGCGTTATGTGGGAGTCTATGTGGGTGTGGGGGCGTTACGTGGATGTCTGAGTGAGTGTGGGGGCGTTAAGTGGGTTTGTCTGGGTACAGGGGTGTTATGTGGGGGCGTTAAGTGGGTTTGTCTGGGTACAGGGGTGTTATGTGGGTGTCTTTGTAGGTGTGGGGACGTTACGTGGGTGTCTGTATGGGTGTTGGGACGTTGTGCGAGTGGCTGAGTGGGTGTGGGGGACATTATGCGAGTGGCTGAGTGGGTGTGTGGGACGTTATGTGGGTGTCTATATGGGTGTGGGGGAGTTATGTGGGTGTCTGTGTGGGTGTGGGGACGTTATATGGGTGTCTGTATGGTTGCGTTATGTGGGTGTCTGTGTGGGTGTAAATGCGTTATGTGGGTGTCTGTGTGGGTGAGGGGGCGTTATGTGGGTGTCTGTATGGGTGTGGGGGCGTTATGTGGGTGTCTTGGGTGTGGGGGCGTTATGCGAGTGTCTGTGTGGGTGTTGGGACGTTATGCGAGTATCTGTGTGGGTGTGGGGGCGTTCTGTGGGTGCCCATGTATGTGGATGTGGTCGTGTGGATGTGGAAAAGGGAGTGCGCTTCTGGAGGAGTGGAGGAGATGGTGTGGGCTTGAAAGAATAACTGTGGTACGTGAATGCAGAGAGAGGCAGTGAATGCAAATAAGCAGTGAATGACGAGAGGCAGTGAAGGCAGAAAACAGGAAGGAACCCAAGACACTGTGTGAGAGGAAAAGAGCGGGTGGGAGAGTGTGGGAGAGGAGTGGAGAGCGCAGGTGCCCAACACTCACTCCCCCCACCCAGTAATCACACTACGGGAAAGTTACCACAGAACAACGGATGATCACTTGAACCGGGAGGCGCTACCTCAGGTGTGGGGGCAGCTGGGGCGGGGGAACATACTGAGAGAGAGAGAGAGAGAGAGAGAGAGAGAGAGAGAGAGAGAGAGAGAGAGAGAGAGAGAGGACCGTGTGCTCAGGAAGCACTCGACACACTCCCTTGACACGGGAGGGGGTCACGACACAAGGCATGGACCATGAGGCCGGCCATGAAGGCCATGTGTTGTTCAAGTGTTGTTCAGTTGTTCAAGTGCCCCAGTTGGCCACAGCCTACCGAAGCACGTTGGCCACAGAGGCCGATCATAATCGCAAAAAAAACAAAAAACAAAATGCAAATTGGAGAAAATGGAACCCGTAGAAAATGAAGTCAGTTTTACGACTATCATTTGGCAGGTTGGAAATTACAGGACGGTACCCATGCCTGGGTCCTGGTGCTGGCAACACTGCCCGTCTGGCCATACGCAGTGCGTATTAGGAAGGCTGTAAAGATGGTTATATTATATATATATATATATATATATATATATATATATATATATATATATATATATATATATATTTCTTTTTCTTTCTTTTAAACTATTCGCCATTTCCCGCATTAGCGAGGTAGCATTAAGAACAGAGGACTGGGCCTTTGAGGGAATACCCTCACCTGGCCCAATTCTCTGTTCCTTCTTTTGGAAAAAAAAAAAAAAAAAAAAAAAAAAAAAAAACGAGAGGGGAGGATTTCCAGCCCCCCGCTCCCTCCCCTTTTAGTCGCCTTCTACGACACGCAGGGAATACGTGGGAAGTATTCTTAATCCCCTATCCCCAGGGATATATATATATATATATATATATATATATATATATATATATATATATATATATATATATATATATGTGTGTGTGTGTGTGTGTGTGTGTGTGTGTTACTTTTTCATGGGTGTTCACCATTTCCCCAGTGGGCGAGGAATCGTAAGGATCAGATGAAAAAAGCCTCAGTTTTTCGGTAAAATCCTCCTCACTTGGCTCCTTCCTTTACTCTTTATTTTGGAAAGTAATACAGGAGAGGAGGATTTCAAGCCCTCCGCTCCCACCATTATCAGTCGCCTTCTTTGAAACGCGGGATATATATATATATATATATATATATATATATATATATATATATATATATATATATATATATAGATATATATATATATATATATATATATATATATATATATATATATATATATATGATAATACAGGGATCGACGTATGAACTGACGGAACCAGGGTGTTCCTACCCACAATTCACAGCACTCTGACAGCACGTCAATCCCCGTATACCACATCAATGCAATTCATTCTATCCCGTGCACGCCTCCATCACTCCTGCATATTCCTCAAAGACTCTTACACTCCCTCCTTCCATCTCCCTCTCGGTGTCCCCGCGTAACCCTCGCTCCCTCCACTTCTGAGACGTAGATTCTCAGAGCCATTCTTTCTTCGCTCACCCTCTCCATATACACTAGCCACTGCACCATACCCTGTACATAACCCACTCTCACTCCGCCTGCACCTCACCTCTCTCTCACACTGACGGTCCTCACACTGTCGTCTTGCCTCACGCCACATAATCGGCCTCAGACACGTCCATCTTCCATAGTACTCTTGCCAAGACTCATATCCATACAAGGCCGATGGTACTATATTGCCTTCTAACACTCACTGCCATCTTTACCATCAGAGACACTGACCTCCTCTCCCACACACACACACACACACTCCTTGTTGCACCCAGGGCCTGACTTCCCTCTCTCACCACATGACTCAGTCATGCCCCTATGGGTCCATCCGCTCTCCACTTCCTCCCCATTCAAACACACACACACTATATATATATATATATATATATATATATATATATATATATATATATATATACATATATATATATATTGCTTTGTCGCTGTCTCCCGTGTCAGCGAAGTAGCGCAAGGAAACAGACGAAAGAATGGCCCAACCTATCCACATACACATGTATATACATGCACGTCCACACATGCAAATATACATACCTATACATCTCAACGTATACATATATATATACACACACAGTCATATACATATATACACATGTACATAATTCATAGTCTGCCTTTATTCATTCCCATCATGGGATAGGCTTTAGATCAGGGGGAAGAAAAGTTGGGAAGGACACAGGACAAAATATGATGTGAGGAGTGTGGATCGAGTAAGAAATGAGAAGGAAAAGGAGATAGGGTGTGGTAGCAGGGAGAGGACGTGTGAGAGAACTGAAGAGGGTGTGCTGAAATGGTCAGGACATATGGAGCGGATAACTACAAGAATATACATGTCGGAAGTGAAGGTGACAAGGAGTTAAGGAGGAGATGGATGGATGGATGGCGTGAAAGTTGCTTTGAATGTTCGGAGCCTGAACGTGCAGGAGGGTGTGAAGCGTGCACGGGATAGAGCAAACAGGAGCGATGTGGTATACCGGGGGCAACATTCTATCCGTGGGCTGAACCAGGGCATGTGAAGTGGCCGGGCGAAACCAACGGAAAGGTATGTAGGGCCTGATTGTGGCGAAGGGGCACTGGTGTGGGTGCATCATGCATGACATCTTAGCGCTACATTGCTATGCAGGAAACGGCGAATAAACTTGTAAGGAAAGACTGTACATATCACTATCATCATTACCGTTACCCCAAGACCAATTTCTAAGGGAGTCCTGATGGCACTAAGACTATCTTTCCTGGGGCTCTTAAAGCCTAAGGCTGCGCTACCTCCAGTAATAGGGAAATGTAAACACCTCTGGAGTGAGAAGTATTTTGTCGAGACTGTTGTCCAGCCTCGCTAAAGTTGACTGTTCACTTGCGGTGTAACCTAGAGCAGACAAAGTCCGTTCACACTTTATATATATATATATATATATATATATATATATATATATATATATATATATATATATATATATATATATCACTACCCCCACATACGCTCGCCGTTTCCTGCGTTAGCGAGGTAGGGCCTGGGAACAGATGAAGAACTGCCTCATTAACTCCCATCCACCCTCCAGTTGTCATGCCCTAAACATCTTTCCGTGGTGTCCCCGAACTACTTCATATATACTGAAACAGCCCACTGACAGCACGTCGCCCTCTGTATAACACATCGAGCCCACTCGCTCTATCCCATGCACGCCTCACACCCTCCTGCATCTTCAGGCACCTCCCCCATTAATTCAAAGCATTGTACAACCCCTATCCCTCCCATCTCATCTTTGGTCTTCTCCCTCTTCCCCTTCTCCCTCCACTTCTGACGAAGGTGAAGCTATTGTGTGAGAAGAGAGAGAGCCGCCCTGGCCATACTGAAGTTGGAGGAGCAGCAGACTTTCAATTCCTTCCGTAGATTCGAGGACGCTGAAGGTGTTACAACAGGTGAGTGAAATCTCTAACAACTTCAGCACACAGGAGTAAAGTTAGAAGGAAAGAAATGATGAATATCATCATGTAAAGCAGTGGAACCACTGGACAAGCTAAATGGAGTGGTAAATGGAGGTGACCAATGGAAAATGAAGAAAAAAAAGTCACACACACACACACACACACACACACACACACACACACACACACACAACAATACCGTGGTGGGAGCCAACAAAAGAGGAACACAAAAGAAAATGATTAAGAGCCAACGTAAACAAAAGAGGAACGAGTTCATCCTTACGATGGTGAGATGGGAGGGGAGGACGAATGGGGGGGAGGACGAATGGGGGGGAGGGGGAGTCGAGGGCGAGGGGGCTGGGCGGGTCGTAGGGTAGGGGGGGACTGGGGGGGGGGGTGTCGGTTGTGGAGAGGGGGAGGGGATGCTGGCTGGCTGGGTCGTGTAGTGAGGGAGGAGGAGGAGGAGGAAGGAGTGGCTGAGGAAGGGGGTCGGGAGGGAAGGTGAGGGAGTCGAGTTTTCACGGGAGGTAGGCGGTGGAAGGGGGGGGAGGGTGTGGTGGTGTGGTTCGATGGTTGAGTGCGGGAGGGAGGGAGGGACGGAGGAGTGGTGGAGGGAGGGAGGGAGGGAGGGAGGGACGGAGGAGTGGTGGCGGTGGAGGGAGGGAGGGAGGGACGGAGGAGTGGCGGTGGAGGGAGGGAGGGATGGAATGGATGGAGGCAGGGGATGTTCAAACACTCGGGGACACTCAGACAAACAGACTTACGACAATGGTACGAGCCACAGCGGAGCACAGCCTCTAGTTACGATGAACGGGTCGTGTGAGTTACGATGAACGGGTCGTGTGAGTTACGATGAACGGGTCGTGTGAGTTACAATGAACGGGTCGTGTGAGTTACGATGAACGGGTCGTGTGAGTTACGATGAACGGGTCGTGTGAGTTACGTGTTGTCACCGTCACGTGTGGGAGGAAGAGTTACGATGAACGGGGTCGTGTGAGTTACGTGTTGTCACCGTCATGTGTGGGAGGAAGAGTTACGATGAACGGGTCGTGTGAGTTACGTGTTGTCACCGTCATGTGTGGGAGGGAGGAGACACTCTTATGTCTGTGGACTGACAGCCAACAGACCCACGTTTGTGTGTAAGGCAGAAGGAAAAGACAGCTACCCAAGCCACAGAGGGATGAAGAACCTCGACAGCCACTGAAGTAGCGCTGGTGGCTCGCTAAGCAGCACTCGCTAACCCCTCCCCATAACCCGGGCGGGGGGTAGAACTGGTAGTGTACCTCCCTGGTCGCTGGCGGCCAACCAGAGAGAGAGAGAGAGAGAGAGAAAGAGAGAGAGATGGAAGGGTGGGGGGCAAGGGGATGGAGGACGTGGGAGAGTGGAGAGGAGCGAGTTCCAAGAGTAATGAAGAACAGAGAGAGAGAGACAGGGGGGGGGGGGGCTTGGCTGAGGGCTGCTGGCTGTGTGGGGGTGGGGGGAGGGAGGGCCTGGACCCGGCACAAGGGCTCAGGCTGAGGGCTGGCTGGCTGGCTGGGGCTTGGGGGAGGTCTAACCCCTCTGGACGAGAGGCCTGGTTCAGGCCTGGCTGTGAGAGGCAGAGGGGAGAGCTGCAGGTGAGAGGCCGAGGGAAGAGCTGCAGGTGAGAGGCCGAGGGGAGAGCTGCAGGTGAGAGACCGAGGGGAGAGCTGCAGGTGAGAGACCGAGGGGAGAGCTGCAGGTGAGAGACCGAGGGGAGAGCTGCAGGTGAGAGACCGAGGGGAGAGCTGCAGGTGAGAGACCGAGGGGAGAGCTGCAGGTGAGAGACCGAGGGGAGAGCTGCAGGTGAGAGGCCGAGGGGAGAGCTGCAGGTGAGAGGCCGAGGGGAGAGCTGCAGGTGAGAGGCCGAGGAGAGAGCTGCAGGTGAGAGGTGATGGAGACGAGTATTCCAACCATTCCAGTGAATACCGTCAAGACATTGTAAACTATCACCACGGTGTAAACCACCACCACCACAGTACAAACTACCACCACTACTATCACCATGGTGTAAACCTCCACCGCTACTATCACCACGGTGTAAACTACGAACACTACTACCATTATGGTGTAACCACTACCACTACTACAGCCACGGTGTAAACTACTACCACCACCACCACCACAACAACTACCACGAGTGTAAACTACCACCACCACAACTATCACCGGTGTAAACTACCACCTTGGTGTAAACCACCACCACTACTACTACCACGATGTAAACCACAAACTCTTACCACGGTGTTAACTACAACCATTACCACTACCATGGTATACATCATCACCACTACTACCATCACAGCGTAAACTACCACTAAAACCATAGTGTAAACCACCATTACAGTGTAAACCAGTACAACCACTACCATCAGTGTAAACCACCACTAAAACTATAGCGTAAACCATCATCACGGTGTAAACCACTGCAACTACTACCATTACGGTGTAAAGCACCACCACTGCTACCACCATATTGTAAATTACCACCATGCTGTAAACCACCACCACTACTGCCTCACCACTGTGTAAACCAGCACTACTACTACCACATCACAGTGTAAACTACCATCACTAAGCACCACGGTGTACTGTAAATCACCACCTCTACCACCACCATGGTGTAAATCATCACCTCTACCACCACATTGGTGTAAATCACCACCTCTACCACCACCATGGTGTAAATCACCACCTCTACCACCACATTGGTGTAAATCACCACCTCTACAACCACCACAATGTAAACAACCACCACTAATACCATCACAGTGTAAACAGACACCACTACTACCACCCCAGTGTCAATCACCACCACCACTACCTACCACCCCAGTGTCAATCACCACCACCACTATCACCACCACGGTGTCAATTACCACCACTACTACCACCCCAGTGTCAATCACCACCACCACTATCACCACCCCAGTGTTAATCACCACCACCACTATCACCACCATGGTGTCAATTACCACCACTACTACCATCCCAGTGTCAATCACCACCACCACTATCACCACCATGGTGTCAATTACCACCACTACTACCACCCCAGTGTCAATCACCACCACCACTATCACCACCATGGTGTCAATTACCACCACTACTACCACCCCAGTGTCAATCACCACCACCACTATCACCACCACGGTGTCAATTACCACCACTACTACCACCACAGTGACAATCACCACCACCACTACTACCACCACAGTGTCAATCACCACCACTACTACCACCCCAGTGTCAATCACCACCACTACTACTACCACCCCAGTGTCAATCACCACCACCACTACTACCACCCCAGTGTCAATCACCACCACTACTACTACCACCCAGTGTCAATCACCACCACCACTACTACCACCCCAGTGTCAATCACCACCACCACTACTACCACCCAAGTGTCAATCACCACCACCACTACTACCATCCCAGTGTCAATCACCACCACCACTACCACCACAGTGTCAATCACCACCACCACTACTACCACCACAGTGTCAATCACCACCACTACTACCACCACAGTGTCAATCACCACCACCACTACTACCACCACGGTGTCAATCACCACCACTACTACCACCACAGTGTCAATCACCACCACCACTACCACCACAGTGTCAATCACCACCACTACTACCACCACAGTGTCAATCACCACCACCACTACCACCACAGTGTCAATCACCACCACCACTACCACCACAGTGTCAATCACCACCACCACTACCACCACAGCGTCAATCACCACCACCACTACCACCACAGTGTCAATCACCACCACTACTACCACCACAGTGTCAATCACCACCACCACTACCACCACAGTGTCAATCACCACCACCACTACCACCACAGTGTCAATCACCACCACCACTACCACCACAGTGTCAATCACCACCACCACTACCACCACAGTGTCAATCACCACCACCACTACCACCACAGTGTCAATCACCACCACCACTACCACCACAGTGTCAATCACCACCACCACTACCACCACAGTGTCAATCACCACCACTACTACCACCACAGGTGTCAATCACCACCACTACTACCACCACACGTGTCAATCACCACCACTACCACCACAGTGGTCAATCAACACTACTACACCACAAGTGTTTACACCACCACCTTCCACCACTGTCAATCACCACACCCTCAGGTGCAACCACAGCCCCTGTCACCACGTGGACATCCACCAGCACTTACTGACCACACGGTACACAACACCCTGACCACCACTGCTGCACCCTACACCTGCCTCACAACACCAACTGCTGCTGTACCCTACACCTGCTCACACACACCAAACCACTGCTGTTACCACCTACACCCTGCCTCACACACCACCACCACTGCTGCACCCTACACCCTGCCTCACACACCACCCTGCTGCACCCTACACCTGCCTCACACCACCACACCCTGCTGCTGACCCTACACCCTGCCACACACCACCACCACTGCTGCACCCTACACCCTGCCTCACACCACCCACCACTGCTGCCCTACACCCTGCCTCACACCACCACACACCACTGCTGCACCCTACACCCTGCCTCACACCACCACCACCACTGCTGCTGTACCCTACACCCTGCCTCACACACCACCACTGCTGCTGTACCCTACACCCTGCCTCACACCACCACCACCACTGCTGCACCCTACACCCTGCCTCACACCACCACCACCACTGCTGCACCCTACACCCTGCCTCACACCACCACCACTGCCTGTACCCTACCACCCTGCCTCACACACCACCAACCACTGCTGCTGTACCCTACACCCTGCCTCACACCACCACCACTGCTGCTACCCCTACACCCTGCCTCACAACCACCACCACCACTGCTGGCACCCTACACCCTGCCTCACACCACCACCACCACTGCTGCTGCACCCTACACCCTGCCTCACACCACCACTGCTGCTGCACCCTACACCCTGCCTCACTACCACCACCACTCCTGCACCCTACACCCTGCCTCACACCACCACCACCACTGCTGCTGTACCCTACACCCTGCCTCACACCACCACCACCACTGCTGCCTACCCACCCTGCCTCACACCACCACCACACTGCTGCTTACCCTACACCCTGCCTCACACCCACCCACCACTGCTGCTGTACCCTACACCCTGCCTCACTACCACCACCACTGCTGCTGCACCCTACACCCTGCCTCACACCACCACCACCACTGCTGCTGTACCCTACACCCTGCCTCACACCACCACCACTGCTGTACCCTACACCCTGCCTCACACCACCACCACTGCGCTGCACCCTACACCCTGCCTCACACCACCACCACCACTGCTGTACCCTACACCCTGCCTCACACACCACCACCACCACTGCTGTACCCTACACCCTGCCTCACACCACCACCACTGCTGCTACCCTACACCCTGCCTCACACCACCAACCCCCCACAGTATGGTGCAAGGCCTCACCCCCCCACGAGACCAGCAGGTAATGGGCACACACACACACACACACATCACGACCACCTTAACTGGATCCGAAAATCAGCCAGCAGGTCCTTGGAGGCAGACCCATAAACCTTCTGGAACAGCTGAGGCCACGGCGGCCGCCGAGTATTATTTGCTGAGCTCCGACACGTAGCCTTACGTCAGCGGCGGCGCTGCCGACTGGCGTCAACCATCAGACAGGAAAGCAGGAGTTAGGACAAATGTTGACCCCCCACCAATGTTACAGCAAGGCTCGCCAGCGTCTCCTGTTGTGTCCTGGCTGACTATACGACCACCACCATCGTGATTATAACATTTATGAGATCTAAGACTAAGAGGGAGAAGTTAGGGTGAGACTAAATAAGTGTTGCCTCGTTTCTAACACAGCAAGGCTCGCCAGCGTCTCCTGTTGTTCCCTGGCTGGCTGACTACACCACCATCGTGATTATAATATTAATGAAATCTAAGACTAAGAGGGAGAAGTTAGAATAAATAAGTGTTGCCTCGTTTCTTCCCTCCCTCCCGGCTTGCGAAAACAGCGGCAGACTGACGGCCAGCTAGCCAGCCTAGCTTGTTGTACTTCACTCTCTGTGGCGCAACGGCCCATCGCGCAAAACCATCGACTGGTGAAAGTTCAACTCGACTCTTCCCACCTCGTTTTTAACCCCGACCCTAAACTCTCAGTGAAGTTCAGTTAGGCTATGGTTCCGACAGCTCACAGAGCCAGTATGAGGTTATAATGATAGCTAACTTACGAGGGAGGAGGAACGTACAATCTTTAACTTAATCAGCATATCTTACCTGACTGGTAAAATACTTTGAGGGGCCTCTTACGTCATTCACTATTCCTCCTTCACTAAAGCCACAAGTAAGGCTATACTCGAAGAGTAATTACAGTTTATTAAACTGAACCAACAAAAATTATCACAGTATCAAAGCAATGGCACTTGTCTACACCGTTGGAATAACAGGAGCCACAGCTGTACAGTTTATCACAGCGTAATGTGAACAGACGAACACTCATACTTTGAGTAGCAGGTCGGCCAAAATGATACCATAAGACAGGGATATTCAACGATGATTTTTCCCGGAATGAAAGGACGTGTAGATATATGCCAGACACTGCCATAATAGCGTTATCTGTTGAGCGGTCTTGTAACTAGGACGAACAACACTGTCACACTTGCTGGTCATGACTGGCCTCTTAAGGGCCCGATACTCGTTCATTTATCTACCTAACTATCTAGTCGTTCCAAATATTCATTTGACGAGGTTTTCAATATGTCTTCACGTCTAATCTTTTGAAAATATTGCATGTAACATATTTATCAATGATTATGATAACAAGGCAGTCACATTTCCTCCTTAAAATGAGTCTGTTATATATATAAGGTAATATAATGCACCAGTATCTCTAATCAGTATCATATATCTGTGATAATATCTACAGGATATAAAATAATACGACATTAATTGCGTGAAATAGAGTAAGAGAATATTGGCGTTCCTAACCATTCCATTCTGGCTTTAGTGGGTTAGGATGAATACCAGTAATCATGTTATATATATATATATATATATATATATATATATATATATATATATATATATATATATATATATATATATATATATATGGAGTATGTAGGTTTATGTCAAAACATGGTAGTTCATGGGTAAGGCAATGTTTACAGAGCCGCGGACGTAAATGTTTTTATTGCATCATTTCGATCCACAATCGTGACACAGATCATAAACATAACAATAGGTAGGCAACGGCCCAGCCTACCTACGGGCGTTGTCTAAAGAAAATAACTGATCTGAGATAAATTGTTATAACAATTATGGTGATGTGTTGGGAGAGGTGGGAGCTCCTGTACCAGTGATGGCTCGGCGCAGCATTGGCCAACATTCTACCAGTGATGCCCGAGTGTGGCTTTGACCAACATTCTACCAGTGATGCCCGAGTGTAGTGTTGTACCAACATTCTATCAGAGATGGCTGGGTGTGGCGTTAGCCAACATTCTACCAGTGATGGCTGGGTGTAGCTTTGACCAACATTCTACCAGTGATGCCCGAGTGTAACTTTGACCAACATTCCACCAGTGATGCCCGAGTGTGGCTTTGACCAACATTCTACCAGTGATGCTCGAGTGTAGCGTTGTACCAACATTCTACCAGTGATGCCCGAGTGTGGCTTTGACCAACATTCTACCAGTGATGCCCGAGTGTAGCTTTGACCAACATTCTACCAGTGATGGCTGGGTGTAGCGTTGGCCAACCTTCTACCAGTGATGCTTGGGTGTGGCGCTGGCTAACGCCATTACTACCACAGATATCTAATTTGCTAAGCAAATGGCCGAGACCCCACCCTCGAGCACTAGCGTCACCTGGTGAGGAGACCGGGAACTACAGCAAATGTTGCCAGTTAGTCATTAATACTAACACTTAAAGTCTTTTAAATCTTTCTTTAACGAACATTTGCGCGGCGCTGGTGCTGAGATGACGCAAGGGAACGTTAATGACTGCAGTGAGAGCGAGCAAAACCTTCAGAAACACTGTCGAAAAACGTAGAAAGTTTTTTCATATCTCTTCCTCTAGTGAAAAAATATTCTTCTTTCACTCAGAATATGAAATAGGTACACATTCAAAGACGCTAATGACCCTTCTTTTTTTTTTTTTAATTAACGCAAACATTTGCTTACGTTTAAGAAGGCAGCGTTCGAAATCCGATATTTTCGCATTTAACTCTAGAGGTGAACTGGAACAATTCAATTACCCTATTAAAGTTATTTTTCTTTCTTGTTATAAGGCTACACTTAAAATTTAGGTTCGAAGCAAATGAAATCTGAATTGTTCCATGGTCCAGGAACTAGCATGCCTCTCTATAGTAAGCAATAGCGTTATTTTGCAAGCGTCTGACTTCATATATGAATACTTGCCCGAGGCAATACCCTGAACCCACAGCTCCCGATCCATAACCAAGCCCCATAGACCTTTCCAGTGTTTACCCCGGCGCTTCACTTGCCCTAGTTCAGTCCATTGACAGCACGTTGCCCTTTGTATACCAAAATCGCTCCAATTTACTCCACACCATGCACGCCTTTCACTCTCTTGTATGCTCAGAATTCGAACACTCAAATATTCACCTCATTTTTCCATCTCCAGTTTGGTCTACCGGTTTTCCTTGTTACTTCCACTTCCGTCACATTTATATCCTCCTTGTCAACATCTCACTCATTCTCTCCGTAAGTCCAGACCATTTCAGCACACCCTCTTCATCTCTCTCAACCAAACTCCTCTTACTTTTACACCTCTCTCTTACCCTATCACTACTTACTCGGTCAATCCTCCTCACGCCATATATTGTCCTCGAAAATTTGAATTTCCACCGCAGGGGCTGAAAAAGAGGGCAACTGAGAGTTGACGAGAACTAGTATCAGCAAACTTTAGAGAAATGTGTTTTGGAAGAGGTTAACAGTGTGAGAAGTGTGAACAAATGGGAGCATCGGTGAAGGGGGCAAATGAGGAAGTGGTTACAGGTAGTGATCAAGTGAGGAGGAGATGGAGTATTTTGAAGGATTGTTACATGTGTTTGAAGACAGGAAGGCCAGTGTAGGGTGTTTGGGTCGGGTAGGCATGCGAAGTGAGAGAGTCGCGGAGAGTGGTTTGGTGAAGAGAGAAGAGGTGGTGAAAGTCTTGCCCAAGATGAAATGTGGCAAGGCGGCTGGAGTGGATGATAATGCAGCTGAATTTCTTAAGAAAGGGAGATGACTGTATGCATGGTTTATAGTGAGATCCCTGAGCATGGGCGGAATGCATGCATAGTGCCGTTGTATAATGGTGTATAAATGTGAGTTCAAATGACATATGTATGTGTTTGTTGAGCGTACCTGGTAATTATATAGCAGAGTAGTGATTGAGAGGGCAATGCCATGCACAAAGCATCAGACTGGTTGGGAACAATACGATTTCAGGAGTGGCAGAGGATGTGTGGATCAGGTGTTTACTCTGATGAATGTGTCTGAGAAAAACTTAGAGAAACAGAGGGATTTGTACAGATCCGATGAAGGCATGTGTTAGGGCTGATAAAGATGCTTCGTGAAAGATCTTACGAACATAGGGTGTAGCAGGAGAGCTACTGGAAGCAGTGAGGGTTTTATCAAGAGAGTAAGGTGTTTGCAAGTAGCGAGGAGAGTGATGGTTCCAGGTGAAAGTGTGTCTACTGCCGGGGTGTGTGATGTCACCATGGCTGTTTAACCTGTTTATGGATGGGTTGATGAGGGAATTAAATGCAAGGGTCTTGGAGAAAGGGGCAGGCGTACAGTTCGTCAGAGATGTGACAGTTGTTGTTTGCTGATGACACGGGGATGGAGGCAGTTTCCAGTGAGAAACCACAGAAGTTGGTGTGTGAGTTTGGAAATATATGAAAGGAGAAAACTGAGAGTAAGTGGGAATAAAAGTAAGGTTATTAGGTTTAGCAGAGCAGACAGATAGTTTAGTTTGGGGTGTGAATTGGAACAGAGAAAAGCTGGAGGAAGTGAAGTGTTAGACACCAGGAGGTGGACATGACAGCAAATGGAACTTTGGAAGAGGAGACGAGATCATAGGGTGGGTAAGGAGGCGAAGAAATGTACAATGAGGAATGTTCGGAGAGGTCACTATGTGGGAGGGCGATTACGGGTATGTTTGAAGGCATGGTACTCCAAACAATGCTGTTTGGATTCGAGGCATGGGCTATAGATGTGGATGTGGGGAGTGGGGAGGATGTGTGATGGAAATGAAGTGTCTGAATACAACAAGTGGTGTGAGGTGGTTTAATCAATATGATTAAAGAGTAAGAAATGTGTTGGCAATAAAAAGAGTGTGGTTAAGAAAGCAGAAGACGGTATGTTGTAATGTTGTGGACATATGGAGAGAATAAGTGAGAAAAGGTTGACAAAGAGGATATATGTGTCAAAAGTGGATGGAACAAGGAGAACGAGGAGACCACACTGGAGGTGGAAGGATGGAGGTAAAAAGATTTTGATCGATCAAGGCCTGAACATGTAGGAGGGTGAAAGGCGTGCACGGGATAGAGGGAATTGGAACGAGCTGGTATACCGTGGTCGACGCGTTGTCAGTGGAGTGAACCAAGGCATGTGAAGCGTCCGGGGAAAACCATGGAAAGGTCTGTGGGGCCTGGATGTGGATAGGGAGCTGTGGTTTCGGTGCATTACACATGACAGCTAGAGAATGAGATGTGAGCAGATGCGGCCTTTCTTCGTCTGTTCCTGACGCTACCTCGCGAACACAGAAAACGGCGATCAAGCAATGAGAGAGAGAGAGAGAGAGAGAGAGAGAGAGAGAGAGAGAGAGAGAGAGAGAGAGAGAGAGAGAGAGAGAGAGAGACTCCCTTTATTTTCCATGTAACACTGAAGAGGGAACCTCTGTTGCTCTCCTACACTTTGTGTCTTAATAAAAACTGTTGTGACCAAACTGTCACATGCAATAAACTGTCGACCTCTGGGGGGTGGCAGCCAGAGCGAGAGGAGGAGGAGGAGGAGGAGGAGGAGGAGTGAGGGAGGGAGGGGGTCATGATGAGTCGGTGTGTGCGTCATAGCGCAGGTTCCAGGGCTCCACCATACGGCACCAGCAGGTCCGTTGATGGTGCCGTATCCAGGGCTTCACCGCTCTGCCTAATGACTAACAAGCTAGCAAGCTGACGTCACTGTCTCAAGCCCCCCTCATCCCCTCAGATGTCGCATTACTGATGTAAACACGACTTTAGGGCGATGTCCATCAACGGAAATAAGTCAAAGACGAGCAAGTTCTAAGTGTCTACAACACATACACTCTCTCACAATGATTCCAGAGATAGAGATAATCGTAAATAATTAGTGACAACATGGATAACGCATTAAAGAATTAGATTCTTCCCTCCGTGAGCAGCCACTAAACGCGGCCAAGCGCTTCCGCCACGGTAAACAAGTCATTAATGGCGCCCGCCGAATAGGCCGCTGGACCAATGAACGGAAATATACGTCCTGCGGCAGACCTAGGCCCCGCCCTCTCGGGTGACGTAGTCAAAATTCCGGCCCAATCGGAGGCCAGTTGCGGCTCTTGCCGTAATCGTTCGGCGAACGGACGAAGATTCATATAAATAAAAGGGGAATTCTATTATCTGACTATGGGCGAGTCTGGGTCTCCCGTGCCGAGCGGGTATAGCTCATCCTCCCGAAGGGGGCGACCCATACTGCTGCCTCACACTGGAGGGTGACCCATACTGCTGCCTCACACTGGAGGGTGACCCATACTGCTGCCTCACACTGGTGGGTGACCCATACTGCTGCCTCACACTGGAGGGTGACCCATACTGCTGCCTCACACTGGTGGGGTGACCCATACTGCTGCCTCACACTGGTGGGTGACCCATACTGCTGCCTCACACTGGTGGGTGACCCATACTGCTGCCTCACACTGGAGGGTGACCCATACTGCTGCCTCACACTGGAGGGTGACCCATACTGCTGCCTCACACTGGTGGGGTGACCCATACTGCTGCCTCACACTGGTGGGTGACCCATACTGCTGCCTCACACTGGTGGGTGACCCATACTGCTGCCTCACACTGGAGGGTGACCCATACTGCTGCCTCACACTGGAGGGTGACCCATACTGCTGCCTCACACTGGAGGGTGACCCATACTGCTGCCTCACACTGGAGGGTGACCCATACTGCTGCCTCACACTGGTGGGTGACCCATACTGCTGCCTCACACTGGTGGGGTGACCCATACTGCTGCCTCACACTGGTGGGGTGACCCATACTGCTGCCTCACACTGGAGGGTGACCCATACTGCTGCCTCACACTGGTGGGTGACCCATACTGCTGCCTCACACTGGAGGGTGACCCATACTGCTGCCTCACACTGGAGGGTGACCCATACTGCTGCCTCACACTGGAGGGTGACCCATACTGCTGCCTCACACTGGTGGGTGACCCATACTGCTGCCTCACATTGGAGGGTGACCCATACTGCTGCCTCACACTGGTGGGTGACCCATACTGCTGCCTCACACTGGAGGGTGACCCATACTGCTGCCTCACACTGGAGGGTGACCCATACTGCTGCCTCACACTGGTGGGTGACCCATACTGCTGCCTCACATTGGAGGGTGACCCATACTGCTGCCTCACACTGGAGGGTGACCCATACTACTGCCTCACACTGGTGGGGTGACCCATACTGCTGCCTCACACTGGAGGGTGACCCATACTGCTGCCTCACACTGGAGGGGTGACCCATACTGCTGCCTCACATTGGAGGGTGACCCATACTGCTGCCTCACACTGGGGGGTGACCCATACTGCTGCCTCACATTGGAGGGTGACCCATACTGCTGCCTCACATTGGAGGGTGACCCATACTGCTGCCTCACACTGGAGGGTGACCCATACTGCTGCCTCACACTGGAGGGTGACCCATACTGCTGCCTCACACTGGAGGGTGACCCATACTGCTGCCTCACACTGGAGGGGTGACCCATACTGCTGCCTCACATTGGGGGGTGACCCATACTGCTGCCTCACACTGGGGGGTGACCCATACTGCTGCCTCACATTGGTGGGGTGACCCATACTGCTGCCTCACATTGGAGGGTGACCCATACTGCTGCCTCACACTGGTGGGTGACCCATACTGCTGCCTCACACTGGAGGTGTGACCTATACTGCTGCCTCACACTGGTGGGTGACCCATACTGCTGCCTCACACTGGAGGGTGACCCATACTGCTGCCTAACACTGGAGGGTGACCCATACTGCTGCCTCACACTGGAGGGTGACCCATACTGCTGCCTCACACTGGTGGGTGACCCATACTGCTGCCTCACACTGGAGGGGTGACCCATACTGCTGCCTCACACTGGAGGGTGACCCATACTGCTGCCTCACACTGGAGGGTGACCCATACTGCTGCCTCACACTGGTGGGTGACCCATACTGCTGCCTCACACTGGTGGGTGACTCATACTGCTGCCTCACACTGGAGGGTGACCCATACTGCTGCCTCACACTGGAGGGTGACCCATACTGCGTTGGGTGTAGGTGAGTGGTGTATGAATGTGGGGTTATGTGGGAGGTATGTGGAGATGGGAGCTAGTGTGTGGAATATGGGGAGGGGAGTAAGTGGGTGGTGTGTGAAGGTGGGGGTAAGTGGGTGGTGTGTGATGGTGGGGGTAGGTGGGTGGTGTGCGAAGGTGTGGGTAGGTGGGTGTTGTCAACAGGGCCTCAGTAACCCACAACACACCAGGACACTGAACACATCAACACCCACGAGTAACCCGCAGGAGGACTGGCTAAGTCTACAATGGCGTGACCCTCGTGACGTACTGCTGTGTGGCGTGATGAAGGCACTACCACATGGCTCCCAACACACGAACACAATACGCCTCTCTCTCTCTCTCTCCGTATATATATATATATATATATATATATATATATATATATATATATATATATATATATATATATATATATATATTTTTTTTTTTTTTTATTATTATACTTTGTCGCTGTCTCCCGCGTTTGCGAGGTATATATATATATATATATATATATATATATGGGCATGTGAAGCGTCTGGGGTAAACCATGGTAAGGTCTGTGGAGCCTGGATGTGGATAATGAGCTCTGGTTTCGGTGCATTACACATGACAGCCATAGAATGAATGTGAGCGGATGTGGCCTTTCCTCGTATGTTTGCTGGCGCTACCTCGCAGACGCAGGGGGTGGCGATCGGGTTTGGTGGAGAAGAGACTGTATGTTATTTTTCTTTCTTTTCCTTCATGCTTTTGTGGTGTTTCCAGTGGGGCAGGATGGCGTCGGGAATGGATGAAGGAGGCAAGTATGATCATGTACATGTGTATATATGTATACGCATGCATATATATATATATATATATATATATATATATATATATATATATATATATATATATATATATATATATATATATATATGCAGTGTGGTTTCAGAAGTGGTAGAGGATGTGTGGATCAGGTGTTTGCTTTGAAGAATGTATGTGAGAAATACTTAGAAAAGCAAATGGATTTGTATGTAGCATTTATGGATCTGGAGAAGGCATATGATAGTTGATAGAGATGCTCTGTGGAAGGTATTAAGAATATATGGTGTGGGAGGAAAGTTGTTAGAAGCAGTGAAAAGTTTTTATCGAGGATGTAAGGCATGTGTACGTGTAGGAAGAGAGGAAAGTGATTGGTTCTCAGTGAATGTAGGTTTGCGGCAGGGGTGTGTGATGTCTCCATGGTTGTTTAATTTGTTTATGGATGGGGTTGTTAGGGAGGTAAATGCAAGAGTTTTGGAAAGAGGGGCAAGTATGAAGTCTGTTGGGGATGAGAGAGCTTGGGAAGTGAGTCAGTTGTTGTTCGCTGATGATACAGCGCTGGTGGCTGATTCATGTGAGAAACTGCAGAAGCTGGTGACTGAGTTTGGAAAAGTGTGTGGAAGAAGAAAGTTAAGAGTAAATGTGAATAAGAGCAAGGTTATTAGGTACAGTAGGGTTGAGGGTCAAGTCAATTGGGAGGTGAGTTTGAATGGAGAAAAACTGGAGGAAGTGAAGTGTTTTAGATATCTGGGAGTGGATCTGGCAGCGGATGGAACCATGGAAGCGGAAGTGGATCATAGGGTGGGGGAGGGGGCGAAAATCCTGGGAGCCTTGAAGAATGTGTGGAAGTCGAGAACATTATCTCGGAAAGCAAAAATGGGTATGTTTGAAGGAATAGTGGTTCCAACAATGTTGTATGGTTGCGAGGCGTGGGCTATGGATAGAGTTGTGCGCAGGAGGATGGATGTGCTGGAAATGAGATGTTTGAGGACAATGTGTGGTGTGAGGTGGTTTGATCGAGTGAGTAACGTAAGGGTAAGAGAGATGTGTGGAAATAAAAAGAGCGTGGTTGAGAGAGCAGAAGAGGGTGTTTTGAAGTGGTTTGGGCACATGGAGAGGATGAGTGAGGAAAGATTGACCAAGAGGATATATGTGTCGGAGGTGGAGGGAACAAGGAGAAGAGGGAGACCAAATTGGAGGTGGAAAGATGGAGTGAAAAAGATTTTGTGTGATCGGGGCCTGAACATGCAGGAGGGTGAAAGGAGGGCAAGGAATAGAGTGAATTGGAGCGATGTGGTATACCGGGGTTGACGTGCTGTCAGTGGATTGAAGCAAGGCATGTGAAGCGTCTGGGGTAAACCATGGAAAGCTGTGTAGGTATGTATATTTGCGTGTGTGGACGTATGTATATACATGTGTATGGGGGGGGGGGGTTGAGCCATTTCTTTCGTCTGTTTCCTTGCGCTACCTCGCAAACGCGGGAGACAGCGACAAAGTATAAAAAAAAAAAAAAAATATATATATATATATATATATATATATATATATATATATATATATATATATATATATATATATATGCTTAAAAGTCTCGCAGCCTTGAAGTTGCAGGAACCCTAAAAGAGGACGAGGGCCCCTGAACGAGAACGGCCCCCGATCGAGGATGATGACCCCTGAACAAGCATGATGGCCTCTGATCGAGGATAATGGCCCCTGAACAAGCATGATGGCCCCTGATCAAGGATGATGGCCTCTGATCGAGGAGTGATGGCCCCTGAACGAGGATGATATCCCCTGAATGAGGATGATAGCCCCTGAACGAGGATGATAGCCTCTGAACGAGGATGATAGCCCCTGAACGAGCACAATAGCCCCTGAACGAGGATGATAGCCCATGAACGAGCATGATGGCCCCTGATGGCTCCAACGAACTCAGCTATTGTGTTGATGAATGCACAGCATCAGTGGAGAAGCGTAGTATCCCTTCCCGAGCCGTGGTGACTCACAGAATGAATAATGTCCCTCTGGATGAACGATGAATGATGAACACTCCTGGCAACGCAGCATTTCCATCTCATTTGCGGCGCCCCTGAACGAGCGTTTAGTTTAAAACCTAAATAACGTGCTGTACGCGATACCCTTGACTGAGCACCGTGACCTGAGACCAGCCTGCCGCCCAGGGATAAACTTGCGGTGCCCGTGAGGGATCGTGAGCCGGCCTGACTGAATGAGCGTGCCCTTAAACGAGCGTGATTTTTGTGAATGAGCTCCAGGGCCATCGAAAGTTATATTATCCTTCTTTTATGGCCCTCCTGGCGGGAACGTGCCTGAACGCTGGCCCAGGGGCACGAAGACAGACTTTGGCCTCTCCGATGCAGCAGTTTACAGACAGACGTTTTCACAGTTTACTCCATAAACTGTGATCTACAGTGCAGAGTTAGCAGTGCCCTGTTCGACTCACTGTGACGAGCCTGGGGTCAACCCCATTGTTCGACTCACTGTGACGAGCCCGGGGTCAACTCCATTTGTTCGACTCACTGTGACGAGCCCGGGGTCAACCCCATTGTTCGACTCACTGTGACGAGCCCCGGGTCAACTCCATTTGTTCGACTCACTGTGACGAGCCCGGGGTCAACTCCATTTGTTCGACTCACTGTGACGAGCCCGGGGTCAACCCCATTGTTCGACTCACTGTGACGAACCCGGGGTCAACCCCATTTGTTCGACTCACTGTCACGACACAGTCAGAGGCTGGTCTGGTGTGTGTCTTATGTTTGGGTTCTGTGATTTGACTGACCTGGTGTGACTGGAGGCTGTGGGCCTTGTTGTGTTGGTGGTGTGAGGGTCAACTGGTCAGGTTGGTCAGGTGGTCTGATGGTCAGCTGGTCTGCTGGTTAGCTGATCAGGTTGGTCAGCTGATCTGATGGTCAGCTGGTCTGATGATCAGCTGATCGGGTGGGTGGCCAGGTGATCTGTTGGTCAGCTGATCTGATGGTCAGCTGATCGGGTGGGTAGTCAGGTGGTCTGTTGGTCAGCTGGTCTGATGGTCAGCTGGTCTGATGATCAGCTGATCTGATGGTCAGCTGATCTGATGGTCAGCTGATCTGATGGTCAGCCGATCGGGTGGGTGGTCAGGTGATCTGTTGCTCAGCTGATCTGTTGGTCTGCTGGTCTGATGATCAGCTGATCGGGAGGATGGTCAGGTGATCTGATGGTCAGCTGGTCTGATGATCAGCTGATCGGGTGGGTGGTCAGGTGGTCTGTTGGTTAGCTGATCTGATGGTCAGTTGGTTTGATGATCAGCTGATAGGGTGGGTGGTCTTGGTCAGCTGATCTGATGGTCAGCTGATCTGATGGTCAGCTGGTTTGATGATCAGCTGATCGGGTGGTGGTGTGGTCCTGATCTGATGGTCAGCTGGTCTGATGATCAGCTGGTCTGACGATCAGCTGGTCGGGTGGGTGGTCAGGTTGTCTGTTGGTCAGCTGGTCTGATGTTCAGCTGGTCTGACGATCAGCTGATCGGGTGGGTGGTCAGGTGATCTGTTGGTCAGCTGATATGTTGGTCAGCTGATCAGGTCGGTCAGCTGATCTGGCGATGATAAACCTAACCTGGGAGGGGGGAGGGGGGTCCTGTGAAAGACGCCTGAATCGTACACATTAAAAGTTCATTTCCAGCTCAACGGTAAACTCCAGAAAGTTCCCAACTTTCCTCGTGCATGAGTTGGAACTTTATATATAAAGATCAGTGTGAGAACAGCCTTGAACTTTGCGCTGCTGAACTTGCAGAGTGAAGAAGCGGGTGGGGTCCCGTGAGATTACCTCTGGTGAAACGAGGTCACGGAGTTAACACGAGGTCACAGAGTTAAAACGAGGTCACAGATAGTTAACACGAGTTCACAGATAGTTAACACGAGGTCACAGTGAGTTAACATGAGGTTAGAGAGTTAACACGAGGTCACAGTGAGTTAACATGAGGTTAGAGAGTTAACACGAGGTCACAGTGAGTTAACAAGAGGTCACAGAGTAAACACGAGGTCAAAGTTAACACCAGGTCACAGGGGGTCGAACATGAGGTCACGAGAGGTTGACATGAGGTCACGGAACCTTGACATGAAGTCAGGGAAGGTTGACATGAAGCCATGGAGATGTTGACATGAGGTCACGAGAGGTTGACATGAGGTCACGGAAAACTGACCTGACGTAGAGGGCGTGCCACCCCCCAAGGTCACGGGAGGTGAAGGTCATTGACATGACTCACTGATAACATGCAAATCACCTGACCAGACCTGGTAGACAGCCTCCCTAGTGTTCTATTGTGAGTCTTTATGAAGCCAGACCTGGTAGACTGCCTCCCTAGTGTTCTACTGTGAGTCTTTGTGAAGCCAGATCTGGTAGACAGCCTCCCTAGTGTTCTATTGTGAGTCTTTATGAAATATTTTGCAAATAATATTTCTCTTTGGTCTGAGAGGACCATACCTCCAGTCAAGTGAAGTCATTACGTTGGCTTAGCCGCGTATAGACTAATTCATTTTGAATACATGTAAAGAAAACCTGGTCATGATCATGTGAAACATATAAATACAATGTATTATGGATGACATGTTAGCCAACCGTTACCACATTGCTTAACACGTGAAGAGGATTTTGTATAATCATGCTACGATTAACATGAAAGAAAAAAACCTTCAAATGATAAGCTAGGATAATGATATAAGAAAAATGTTAACATGCTAAATCTAACATATAAATGGAGCGTGGAGAAGATGGGAGGATGGAGTGGGAGATGCCTCATGTGATCGGAACCCGAGCATGCAGGAGGCTGGGGATAAAGCGAATTGGTACGATGTGGTATATAGGGAGCGACGTGCTATCCGTGGTCTGAACCTGGGCAAATACTAGGCGTTCTGGGGAAAGCACAGTGAGGTCTGTGGTGTTTAGCTGTGGACTGGGGGTTTCGGGGGGAATGCTATGGTTTCGGTGCATTATACAAAGCATGAGAGCTAGGGAGTGGATGTGACCGAATCAGGCGCTACCTCGCTGCGCGGGAAACGGCAAACAGTTAACATTTTGTAAAGACAGACACAGAGACACAGACATATTGGGTATCCGTGGTGTAGTGTCTAGCGTTGCTGACCATGTTCATGCATGGGCTCACTCAGGTTCGAATCCTGGGCGCAGCAGTCAGTCCACAGCTAACCTGGTTATTCATTGCCCCCTCAGGGATGGTCGATAGATGGGTACCTTGCTTTGGCTGGGTGTGTGTGTGTGTGTGTGTGTGTGTGTGTGTGTGTGTGTGCGTTTACACACACATAGGAGAGAAGACATGGTAAACATATACACCATTTACGAGACGGGACCACACGAGTGTAGAACCCACTAACCTAACATAACGTACACAAGACCATTATCAATATATAGATTGTCGTTGGTGTGTGTGTGGGGCAGCCTTGTGGTGAGGCTAGGGTGCGGGATGGTCAGGGGCTAAAGTTTTTGCTTGGCCAGTCCCAGGGGCCCAGCCGCCCGTGCTCCAGCTGCTAGGGCGTGGCCCACACAGGGCCAAGGGGGCGCCAGGCCTGACCTCCCTCTACCTCCTTCGGCTTGGTTGTGTACTGAGGTTGGTGTATCACCAGACCGGTGTGGCCCACCTGAGCTGTAACGCTAGACCAGTGTGGCCCACCTGAGCTGTGGCGCTAGACCAGTGTGGCCCACCTGAGCTGCAATGCTAGACCAGTGTGGCCCACCTGAGCTGTAACGCTAAACCAGTGTGGCCCACGTAAGGTTCCCAACAACCATGACAAAAAGTGTAGAAAAATGTTTGTTTTTGTATTATGCAACGGTCTGTGGTGGGTCACTCCCTTCTCTCTCTCTCTCTCTCTCTCTCTCTCTCTCTCTCTCTCTCTCTCTCTCTCTCTCTCTCTCTCTCTCTCTCTCTCTCTATCTATCTATCTATCTATCTATCTATCTATCTATCTATCTATCTCTCGCCGCCGATATTGTCAAATATCTTTTAAAAACCTAACTAATGCCAGGCTGTTTGTGTGTATATATAGAGGCATGACGGTCATGGTTCGCGACGGCAGAGGTGGGTGAGTGACACTTCCAGCACAATGTAATCGACCGACTGTGTGTGAAGGTGTATTACCGGGAATGGCGCGGTTAAGGCGGCGCATCTTTGGGGAAACGAGACGCCATCACGCGCCGAGTACGTGAGCGGTTTGGGCGGGTAACGTATTCCTGGGGGTGAGGTGGGCCTGTGGGGTGGGGGAATGAGTGTGGGCGGCGGCTAGTGGGCCCGGGAGTGGGCTGGCGGGCGGCCTGAGGCGAAGGTCCAACACTTCTCACCCACACACACAGTCTGGCTCCCTCCTCCTCCTCCTCCTCCTCCTTCACCACCTCCTCCTGGATCTTATAGCTCCTGAACACTTCTTCTTCTGCTGCATGTGATCCTCCAGGACGACTGGACACGTGCTTCCAGGACACGTTCTTCAACAACCACCGCACACGGTCTTCCAGGACCGATAGACACGTCCTTCCAGGACCACTGGACACGGTCTTCTAGGACCATTGCACACGGTCTTCCAGGACCACTAGACACGGTCTTCCAGGACCACTAGACACGGTCTTCCAGGAACACTGGACACGATCTTCTAAAACCACTGGACACGGTCTTCCAGGACCACTGGACACGTCCTTCCAGGACCACTGGACACGTTCCTTCAAGACCGCTGGATGCGTTATTCCAGGACTTCTGGACACGTGTTGTTCGAACGAACGGTATATTTTTGCCGGATGACAGAAAGTTATGTGTTGGGGTAACCAAATTATGTGTTGGGATAACCACAGTATGTATTGGGATAACCAAATTATGTGTTGGGATAACCACAGTATGGGTTGGGATAACCAAATTATGAGTTGGGATAACCAAAATATGCGTTGGGATAACCACAATATGTGTTGGGATAACCAAATTATGTGTTGGTATAACCACAATATGTATTGGGATAACCAAATTATGTGTTGGGACAACCATATTATGTATTGGGGTAACCACAGTATGTGTTGGGATAACCAAATTATGTGTTGGTATAAGCACAGTATGTGTTGGGATAACCAAATCATGTGCTGGGATAACCACAGCATGTGTTGGGATAACCAAATCATGTGCTGTGATAACCACAGCATGTGTTGGGATAACCAAATTATGTGTTGGGATAACCAAAGCATGTGTTGGGATAACCAAATCATGTGCTGTGATAACCACAGCATGTGTTGGGATAACCAAATCATGTGCTGTGATAACCACAGCATGTGTTGGGATAACCAAATTATGTGTTGGGATAACCACAGCATGTGTTGGGATAACCAAATTATGTGTTGGGATAACCACAGCATGTGTTGGGATAACCAAATTATGTGTTGGGATAACCACAATATGTGTTGGGATAACCAAACTGTGTGTTGGTATAACCACAGTATATATGTTCAGATAACCAAAGTATGTGGTGGGATGAAAGTAAATATATCTATGAAATCTCAACACTGTCTTTCCTTTACTATCACATTCACCTGTTTATTTTCTAACGTCTTCTTCTCCTCCAGGATTATAACATTTGTTTGTATCTGGTGACGTGTGTATGTTGTGAGGGGGCTTCCTCCCTCACCCCTTCCTCCCTCACCCCTTCCTCCTTCACCCCTTCTTCGTTTACCCCTTCCTCCTTCACCCCTTCTTCCTTCACCCCTTCCTCCCTCACCCCTTCCTCCTTCACCCCTTCTTCCTTCACCCCTTTCTCCTTCACCCCTTCCTCCCTCACCCCTTCCTCCTTCACCCCTTCTTCCTTCACCCCTTCCTCCCTCACCCCTTCCTCCCTCACCCCTTCCCTTCACCCTTTCCTCCCTCACCCCTTCCTCCTTCACCCCTTCCCCCCTCACCTCTTCCTCCCTCACCCCTTCCTCCTTTACCCCTTCTTCCTTCACCCCTTCCTCCCTCACCCCTTCCTCCCTCACCCCTTCCCTTCACCCTTTCCTCCCTCACCCCATCCTCCCTCACCCCTTCCTCCTTCACCCCTTCCTCCCTCACCCCTTCCTCCTTCACCCATTCTTCCTTCACCCCTTCCTCCTTCACCCCTTCCTCCCTCACCCCTTCCTCCTTCACCCCTTCTTCCTTCACCCCTTCCTCCCTCACCCCTTCCTCCCTCACCCCTTCCTCCCTCCTCAGAGTGAAGGTGATTCCCTCCCAAGTCCCCTGGTTCCGCCTCACTGAGTTCCCCACCTCCGCCTCGCACCCCTCACTAGGTTAACCCAGACATTTTTGTTTATACTTGGTTGTTATGGATGACGTATGGTAGGGGCTCCAGCTTAATGACCTTCCGATCACAGCAGCCATCAAGTCATTAAATGAACATACGGACATTTTCTCTAGTGTTAACTTGAGCTGAACCGACTTCATGGTTCCCCCTCATGAGGTTTAGTGACGGACTCATCCTCAGGTCGTCCTTCATCAAGTCGCACTTACTTACTTCCCCCCCCCCCCCCTTCTCTCCCCCTCTCTCCCTCAAGCGTAAATCACTAATGGCCTCACTGTTTGATCCTCCCACCATTTTCTATACTTAGCGTCCCATTAACCTCCTTCTTGAATTCATATTTGATTCATTGGTCTCCCGACGCGACTGCTTCCCTACATGCAAAAGCCTGGCCCTGTCCCCCTCCACACCCCACCTCTCTCTCTCTCTCTCTCTCTCTCTCTCTCAACCACAGTCCTGTCGCTCACCTGGCTCTTCACCAGCTCGCCTATGTTGTCCTCCTCCTACACATTTCCTCTTACCTTCTTCTGTTCCTTTGATAAGCTTAAATCTGTCATCATATCCTCCTTCCCACTTCTCTGATCTGGCCACTATTTCTGGTCTTCCCGTCACTCTCTTAACTTCCTCACTTCCTCACCCAACTTTTGCGTCCCTTTTCCTGCCTATAAATATCGTCCAGCGGTTATTTCTATTTGTTCAGAACGTCCCATATTTAAACCATGAAGCAGCTGCGCTTGGTCGTCCCATGTGTCTTGAACCACAACTTTTTTTTTCTTATATCGCCACATATCAACCCTTGATCATACTGCATTATCACAACTGTTATGCCATCAAGTTTAATGATTCGTCTTTCTCTAGCGTTGTGACACCTCACGTTTTCTGTTGGCGGGGGGTGTCGTGTGGCCGCGGGTGCTTGCTTGCCTCCCGTGCCACAGTGGGCTGAGTGAGGGTTTATGGAAAGCGATCACGAGGGTCGTCTCCGGTCATCTGGTCCACAGCATTTTCTTAGCATCTCTGACTGACAGTCTGTCTGTGTGGCGTCCATATACAGCCACTGTTTACTCACGTTGCGGAGGTCTTGAAAGTATCCGTGTGTGTATTGTCTATGTTCCTGTGTGTGGTTAAGTGTATATGTATGTGTACGTATGAGTGGGTGAAGCCCATGTGTGTGTGTGTGTGTGTGTGTGTGTGTGTGTGTGTATGAAAGTGTACATGCCCTATGTGTCTATGAACGTTTATAGATCTACTTTTTCGTCTGTGTTCAAGAAGGAGACAATATGAAGAGCATTGTTGATAAGTGCTTTTTGATAGCTCGCTCGACCCAGCGGCCCCTCGGGATGTTTGAGCGAGTCAACACTCCCACACAACCCAGCGGCCAGACACCCTCCTCCTCCCTAGCGTCCCCGCTGGAGATGACAGCACCTGCCTGAGTCCAGGACCTCCCTTCGGCAGGTAGGTCATCGTGTCAGGCGCACTTGTCTGGCTCCAGGACCACCACCTTCTACGAGTGAGTCCTTGAAAAAATATATATATAAAAAGGAAACACACCTGCCTGGCTTCGGGACCACCTTCTACAGGCGGGTCCTCAGACATCAGTGATTGGGTCTGAGTCGTCTGGAATGAGCGAGTCGCGCGCCAAGACCCGATCCTCAACGCCGACTGAATGGAAAACCCTGACTTTCGCTTTTTTCATTCACCCACTTTTTTCCCATCAAGTTTCCTCTTTCCTCTCTCTCCCTCCCTCCCTCCTGACTACATTTCTGCCGCCGTCACTCCTCCTCCTCCTCCTCCTCCTCCTCCTCCGCTTCCTGACCTGATTACTGAGGCGCCCTGCACCGCCGCCTCCACCTCCTCCCTCCCTCCCTCTTTGCATGATCAACTTGCTGGGGTTTACGGCGGTCAGTGTCCCTGGTGCTGCAGGCGACACCCTCACCTGGCAGTGGGCGTGACCTGGGGAGACTGTGGGCGTGACTTGTGGGGAGGACTGTGGGTGTGGCTGGTGAGGGAGGGCTGTGGGTGTGGCTCGTGGTGGGGGGGGACTGGTGGGGGAGGACTGTGGGTGTGGCTAGTGGTGGGGGAGGACTGTGAGTGTGGCTAGTGGTGGGGGAGGACCATGGGTGTGGCTAGTGGTGAGGGAGGACTGTGGGTGTGGCTCGTGGTGGGGAGGACTGTGAGTGTGGCTAGTGGTGGGGGAGGACTGTGGGTGTGGCTAGTGGTGGGGGAGGACTGTGGATGTGGCTAGTGGTGAGGGAGGACTGTGGGTGTGGCTCGTGGTGGGGGAGGACTGTGGGTGTGGCTAGTGGTGAGGGAGGACTGTGGGTGTGGCTCGTGGTGGGGAGGACTGTGGGTGTGGCTAGTGGTGGGGGAGGACTGTGGGTGTGGCTAGTGGTGGGGGAGGACTGTGGATGTGGCTAGTGGTGAGGGAGGACTGTGGGTGTGGCTCGTGGTGGGGGAGGACTGTGGGTGTGGCTAGTGGTGAGGGAGGACTGTGGGTGTGGCTCGTGGTGGGGAGGACTGTGAGTGTGGCTAGTGGTGGGGGAGGACTGTGGGTGTGGCTAGTGGTGGGGGAGGACTGTGGATGTGGCTAGTGGTGAGGGAGGACTGTGGGTGTGGCTAGTGGTGAGGGAGGACTGTGGGTGTGGCTCGTGGTGGGGGAGGACTGTGGGTGTGGCTAGTGGTGAGGGAGGACTGTGGGTGTGGCTCGTGGTGGGGAGGACTGTGAGTGTGGCTAGTGGTGGGGGAGGACTGTGGGTGTGGCTAGTGGTGGGGGAGGACTGTGGGTGTGGCTAGTGGTGGGGGAGGACTGTGGATGTGGCTAGTGTTGGGGGAGGACTGTGGGTGTGGCTAGTGGTGGGGGAGGACTGTGGATGTGGCTAGTGTTGGGGGAGGACTGTGGGTGTGGCTAGTGGTGGGGGAGGACTGTGGATGTGGCTAGTGTTGGGGGAGGGCTGTGGATGTAGCGAGTGGTGGGGGAGGACTGTGGGTGTGGCTGGTGATGGAGGAGGACTGTGGAGGTAGATGGTGAGGGAGGCTACCTTTTCCCTCTTGACACGACCTTCCCTCATCCAACACGTCCTTCGTTGCTAACGGGTATTGTATTAGGCAACACGTGCGGCCACACACAGGCGTCAGCACCACGCCAGGTCGGGTCTGATGCGACGAGCAAAGAAAAAAATCTCATCTTGAAGGAGGACAGATTGTAAGGGTGGGATGGTGGGGCGGGGTGTCATCAGAAATAATGAGTTGCATGATCTAGTCGCGGAAGGAAAGAAGTAGACAGGTGATCTGCCAACACTTCACTTGCTAACGGTCACACACGGTCTGGGCAACGTTGTGGGTCTGTTTGGCGCTGCGTGAACCTAAAGACAGGGGAAGAAGAATGCAAGCAATAAATGAATAAAACATAAAAACACTTAAAAGCAACAGATAAAGTGACATTTGTGCTTGCGTAAGAGAGAGAGAGAGAGAGAGAGAGAGAGAGAGAGAGAGAGAGAGAGAGAGAGAGAGAGAGAGAGAGAGAGAGAGAGAGAGAGGAGGGGGAAGGGGTAGTTGATACTATAACCCGCTTTTCATCTTTTCACGCTGTCGAGAGGGGAAAGTGCAGGCAAAGCCTCCATAGGATCGAGCCAATGCTTCCTACGGTGACAGATCGACTCTGGTGTACAGCTGAAATGGAAGCTTTCACGACGAATACTTCCGAGGCCTGAGTAGCACACCCAGATCTATACAGGGAGGCAGACACAGCTACTGTGGTGTTGTGGAGCTTCCAAGAAACACTGGAGGTTAACTCAGTGCAAAGAATGCTCAAACGCGCGAAGGAGATGAAGAACAGTTTCTTCAAAGGAAGTGATAAATTCAAGAGGAACTGTAGTGATAAATAAGACGAGTATGGGTCTTGCATTTTTGAAGTATATGTGTACCCCAGTTAGGGACGACGTCCAGGCCTGAGGTAAGGAAAGTTGGTGAAATAATGCACGATATAATGTGAAAGTGAGGAAGGCGGGTGTGAAGAGGGCGAGGAGCAGTGTGGATTACCTGTACGAAAAATAATTCAACGGGTAAAGAAAGGGAAATAGGTTAGGCAAGAGGAGTGGGCCCTGAGGCACGCCAGAGTTGACGGCGGAGGGAGAACGAGTCGATCCATCATGGATTACGACAATCGACAAACTGGAAAAAAAAAAAAAAAACGGGGGGGAAGTGTTACACAGCGAGGAGAGAAGGGAAAGCCAGAAGCTGGATGTTTAGAAATCAGAGACTTATGCCAGACGCCATCAACACCTTTTGAAATATCATGACGTAACGTTCAAGATACTCTCCGAGAGAGGAGACCCACATGTGGGTCACACAGGAGGGACTTGTCGCTGGTGGGTCTCGCCTCGCATAAGTCACACCAGTAGACCACACATACAGCAACATTCAAGGAACTGGAAGGAAATCGAACAACAAGATTTTCAGACAGCGTGAGTCGAAACTTGAGAAGAATAGTTGGAGGAACTCAGAGCGATCTGTCTTGCTCAGGATGAAGTGAGCCAGAGTGTGCTAAGGATGAAGAGAGAATAGTTGGAGGCGCTACTGTCTCATAGCACAAAGTTGGACACTGTCCAGTCCATATGGTGTGCTCGTGTGTGCAGTGCTTTGTGGACCTGGTGACAGGAAAGTGAGGCGAGGCTCAGAGTGTCGTGCTAATCAAATTAGGGAGAAGGAATGTAAGAATTAATAGAGGTTGAATTAAAGGAAAGGGAGAGAGCCAAAATGACAGACTCCATCATTTGATGAGGTAACTATGGTCAGGTAAGGTGGGTTGGTATACGTGGGTTGTTAGACACGTTCTTATCGGCAGTGTATAACCTCCTCCTCCTCCTGCCTCATCCAAACCCCTGCTCCTTGCCCCTCACCTCCTCCTCCTCCTACCTCATCCTAACCCTTGCTCCCTGCCCCTCACCTCTTACAAACCTCGAAACTTCATCATCACCTCACAGCCTTCTTATCACCTCTGAACCCTATACTCACACTCCTTCAGCTAACTCATTCCTCTTTCTTGCCTTAAGCCATCTCCTCCCCACCTCAGCTCGGCCAAACACAGACCAATAAATGGAGGTGTGGTAGGACCCGCCTCCCACACCTCATTAAAGTTATGCCCCAAGTCTACACTCGTAATATATCCGTGTACAGTAAAAGCCACTCACATTACACTGCAACTCACAACACACTCTTCTCAAACTCATCCTCACTCACAATAAACCCACTCATTACCAATTTAAACTATAAAACCCACCCACATCCATTACACTCATTATAAGTCGACACAATTCATCTATTCACGGTTCAGTACACAGCGAAACGCAGTCTAAATTACACACTACACTCCCACCCAGAATGTATCCTCAGAATACAATTCCACTAAGAATACACTCACTCAGAATTTACTCCCACTTTGGAACACATTCTCACTCAGGCTACACTCCCACTCAGACTACACAATCATTTCCAATACACTCAAACTTCGGCTACTCTCCCATTCAGCCTACACTCCCACTCAGACTGCACCCAAATCCAGACTGCACTAACACTCAGACTACACCTCAACACACACACACACACACACACACACACACACACACACACCAGTATCTACCCTATGTTCCACTTTCTCCACCCACGCTCGTGCCCCCTCTACCCTACCCCAGACCCTCCTAAACCCCCCCTCCCTTCCTCCCTCCACCATGGCCGTCCCCCCCCCCTCCCCACGGCAGCTCTGGCAGTACTGACACTCACCGACGTCATGGTGGGATACGCCGGTCTTGCCTCGAGGTCTCCACCTGCCGACGGAAGAAATTCTAATCAAACAAAATCTATAAATAAATGTAATTGATGATTCTTTCCTTGCAACTCAGTTCTCTTGTGTGTGTGTGTGTGTGTGAGAGAGAGAGAGAGAGAAGAGAGAGAGAGAGAGAGAGAGAGAGAGAGAGAGAGAGAGAGAGAGAGAGAGAGAGAGAGAGAGAATTGCCTAGTTCTTCATTACAGGGAGGGAGTCCTACACTAGTGCCCCCCCCCCCCTTCTCCCTCCCCACATCTCCCGAGCATTCTCCATCACACACCAAGCAAGACCTGCATGTTGCCTACACATTAAGCGTCTCGTGACCCAGTGTATCCCGATCATCCGCCACACTCGTACACTCGACGTACATTCTTCATATCTCGTCTAACGAGTCCCCTTTACGGCACATCTCGGCAACACAGCTGGTTAGCACCACGTCATCAACATGGTTGACAGACTTGAAGGCTGTGCAAATCAGGTCACCCTTCCCTCGCCTCCTTTCCACTTGTGGGCAAATCTAAAAGCCAGTGACCTTCTCCCTCTAACTCAGTCCTCACTGATTCCTGTACCATCTATGTTGCCCGCCTCGGGTAATTCTGTATTGTCTTGTAACTGCAATCACCAAACCCGAGAAGCATATTCTAATTTGGGCCTCACGTACGCTGTCGACAGGGTATGACAAGTATGTGTTTGCTTGGAGAAGCATTGCGAGATAGAGGCCATGGTTAATTCCAGTCTATACGCGTTTCATTGTTATAGTCCTATTTCAAGACAAATTTTTTTGGGTTAAAAAACAGATTGTCTGAACTAATATCTATAAATTTCAGTATTTGTCGAAGGGTAATAATAGACTGACAGATAACCTCAGAGTTAGGATTTGTTTCAAGCTGAATACAAATTTGCGGTTGCAATCGTGTTTTGAGGGTCATTAACGGTTGTAATGAAGTCCTTTTTTTTTTTTCGGCATTGAATTGGTATCTCTTTCCTGAATGAAGCATTATATCTTCCATGATTACGTCAAGTATATATGGAAGCATTTCATTGTGTTATACTTCGATGTTAAAAGTTTTTCTGCTGCATAAATTGCCTGAACTAAAATACCTGCGATTTTTGGTATTTTTCGAATGGAATTAGACTGCTTGATAACCTCAGTATTAAGACTATCTTGCAGCCGATAGCGAATCTAAGATTGAAATGATGTTTGAGGGGGGAGGGGTCGAGAAGGGCTGTCATGGCGTATATAAAGATTCTTGTGATTATGCGCATCGTATTTAATGGGACTCTATTTGCTTGGGGAAGCTGATGCGCCCTCAGAGCTCAACAGCTTAGTAGAGTATCCTCACAACTCACAGGAGCCACCTTACCCTCACCACTCATCATGAGGTAGAAGGTAATTTGTAACCTTCTCTGGGTTAAACTCTACGGCAACTGAGGTGATCATTTGATTGCGCTGGGACACTAGGCAACGCTGCCTACGCTAGCTCATGTGTATATATATTACCACTTCGGATTTATTTATCGTATTCTTCATCGCTTTATAATTAGCATCTGAACCATAGGTATGAATTCTGGATCATATATTTCACAAGGTATATGGCTAAAGACAGTTTATCTTTCTTTTCTTTTAGAGAACATATATCTTAGGGTAAATTAAAAAAAAAAGTTGACAATTATGGAAGTATCTAGTAACACCATCACGGTGATGCCTCACGTGGAAATACAAGAGAAATTTTACTTTTAATCCTTTTTACATTTCACTGACAAGCAGTGTTTTACCGTTTTAAGTATTTGAAGATTTATGAGAATATACAAAGGAATTCAAAAAGCAACAGACCACTGGGTCCTTTCGAGGCTGTTTGTGCTTATATGGATGCTATGAGAAACCAATTTGTGTGGTTAGGTTAGGAAGTTCATACAGATCATTCAAAATATCCTGCAAACTGTCAGTGTGATTAAGGACGCTCAAATAATGTAAGTCGTGGACTCTAAGCAAAATATGAAGTCTAGTCTCAAACTCTCACCTGCTTTCAACCATTCTTATAAGAAAATCATGCCTGTTGAAGAAATTCGCCTCATTCGAGGTAAAACGTTTGCCCACGAGTTTGTATCCGTAACTACGAGTAAAAGTAAACAAATCAAGTCTTATGTAACTTTCTAGATCATTTTATGATAGATCACCTATTAACTTTTTCTTTTTTAAGCTCAATAGAGTTAAGTCATTTACGTGGCTCTCATAGCATTTGCTTCTCAGCTCGAAGCTGCACTCTCTCCTTTCTTTTATTTTATAGAATGTAATTTCTTATTCTCGGTCAAACTGCACAATGTACACTCTACCAAAACACAATATTCAAGATGTGGACGAACGAATGACGTGTAAAGAGCAAGGATGGTTTCCATGGACTTAATTTCGAAAGCCTGCCTGTGAAACCAAGAATTTTGTTTGCTCTTTCCCTGCTTCTGTACACTGCTTACTGGGTTTTAGGTCACCAGAAATTATTACGCACGTCTTTCTTTTGCAATTCTACAGAAATATTGTGTAGCTTGTCTTTTCGTTACTAACAATACGTGAACTTTGCACGCGTCGGTATCAGAATTCCTTTGCCAGCTATGAGCCCAGTCCATCAGTGTGTATATGTCAGTTTGAAGATGTAGACGTTCAAGTGAATCTGAAGCTTTACCTTCCAGCTCAGCACCATCTGTGAACTTTGATATATTACAATGCAACTCAGTGTCAATTTCATGAAGTCTTATGAGAACAAGTACCTGTCCCAAAACTGATCCTTGTGGCACGCCACTTGTCACGTCTAACCATTCTGAGGCTTCACCATGAGTCACAACTCTGTTTACGACCAGTTGATAAATCTTCTACCCACTGAAGTCCGACGCCATCAACATCATGTGACTTAACCCTTTGATGCGGAACTTTATCTAATGCTCTTTGAAGATCTAAATAGGTGACATCAGCTGCTTTACTCTCATCAAAGCGGATTTGTCATATATGAAAGACTTCGTCGGAAACCATGATAAGAATCATTTACGAAGTGGTGGTTCTTTAATCATCAAAGGAAAGGATTTCTTTTTTCATCTGAGTGTTTTGAATTGATCGCATAGTCTCGCAATGGCTGTATAGGAAATTCATTAAATGCCTCGTCACAGAAATGGCTTTCTTCAAATACTTACAAAAAACACAAAAAAATTATTTATGATTAAGACTTACGAAATTATTCGTCGTTTTATCTTATTTTCTGTATAGAAACTTCACGGAACAAGTCCACTACGGCTCCTCATCCACCCCTTGTTCGTCCCACCCCACCTCTTGTACGTCCTGCCCCGCCTACTTACTCGTCCTGCCCCGCCTCTTGTTCGTCCCGCCCCGCCTCTTGTTCGTCCCGCCCCGCCTCTTGTTCGTCCCGCCCCATGTCTAGTTCGTCCTGGCCCGCCTCTTGTTCGTCTCTTGCCACTTCAGGTTCCTTGCTGTTCTTCCCCATCCTTGTAACTTTGGCCACACACTTGGCTTACTATGCCACGTGTGTCCCAAACTGTCCCCCGTACATCCCACACCAGCCGGCCTGAAATGCTCGGCCCGTAGCTCTCCTGGAGACCAGACGTAAGCAGCTAGCTACGTATTTCGACCTCAAACAAAGTCCTTATCTTTAAACTGAATGTAATCACTTGTTCTCAAAGTGCAGGATGTCCAACTCCACCACAGCCTCGCCTCCAGTCTACTTGATACCAGCTGAAAATGATAAGTCGTTCCCATAACAGGAGCTCTAGCTTCCGTCCCTACTTGAGTTGTTGACATTGTCCGCCATTTTTGCTGCGTTCGCTTTATGACGTAACTCGCCGACTGCCCGAACACATTAACTAAAACTTTTGACTGGTTTATCATATATATATATATTTATTTTATATTTTTATTATACTTTGTCGCTGTCTCCCGCGTTTGCGAGGTAGCGCAAGGAAACAGACGAAAGAAATGGCCCAACCCCCCCCCCCCATACACATGTATATACATACGTCCACACACGCAAATATACATACCTACACAGCTTTCCATGGTTTACCCCAGACGCTTCACATGCCCTGCTTCAATCCACTGACAGCACGTCAACCCCGGTATACCACATCGCTCCAATTCACTCTATTCCTTGCCCTCCTTTCACCCTCCTGCATGTTCAGGCCCCGATCACACAAAATCTATATATATATATATATATATATATATATATATATATATATATATATATATATATATATATATATATATATATATATTCTTTCTTTCAAACTATTCGCCATTTCCCGCATTAACGAGGTAGCGTTAAGAACAGAGGACTGGGCCTTTGTGTGTGTATATATATATATATATACATATATATATATATATATATATATATATATATATATATATATATATGTATATATATATATATATATATATATATATATATTTTTTTTTTTTTTGCTTTGTCGCTGTCTCCCGCGTTTGCGAGGTAGCGCAAGGAAACAGACGAAAGAAATGGCCCAACCCACCCCCATACACATGCCTTGATTCAATCCACTGACAGCACGTCAACCCCGGTATACCACATCGCTCCAATTCACTCTATTCTTTGCCCTCCTTTCACCCTCCTGCATGTCCAGGCCCCGATCACACAAAATCTTTTTCACTCCATCTTTCCACCTCCAATTTGGTCTCCCTCTTCTCCTCGTTCCCTCCACCTCCGACACATATATCCTCTTGGTCAATCTTTCCTCACTCATTCTCTCCATGTGACCAAACCATTTCAAAACATATATATATATATATATATATATATATATATATATATATATATATATATATATATATATATATATATATATATATATATATATATATATATATATATATATATATTCATTTATAAATCTATCTATTTTTTATCACCTACGAATGTTAGAAGATTTGTTTTGTTCACTCCCTGCCTGGAGGATCCCAACCCTCACCACACCAGGGAGAACGCTCACACACACACACGTACGGTCACCTGTGCTTGCCAGCAGGTGCAGGTCGTACCCAACATATTACCTGCCAAATGCACTAGCCATACAACATACCTGCCCTTCGGCCAGGTTCCCTCCCCCATGCCTGTCTGGTGGTCAGGTTCCCTCCCCCATGCCTGTCTAGTGGTCAGGTTCCCTCCCCCATGCCTGTCTGGTGGTCAGGTTCCCTCCCCCATGCCTGTCTAGCGGTCAGGTTCCCTCCGCCATGCCTGTCTAGTGGTCAGGTTCCCTCCCCCATGCCTGTCTAGCGGTCAGGTTCCCTCCGCCATGCCTGTCTAGTGGTCAGGTTCCCTCCCCATGCCTGTCTAGCGGGCAGGTTCCCTCCCCCATGCCTGTCTAGTGGTCAGGTTCCCTCCCCCATGCCTGTCTGATGGTCAGGTTCCCTCCCCCATGCCTGTCTGATGGTCAGGTTCCCTCCCCCATGCCTGTCTGATGGTCAGGTTCCCTCCCCCATGCCTGTCTAGTGGTCAGGTTCCCTCCTCCATGCCTGTCTAGTGGTCAGGTTCCCTCCCACATGCCTGTCTGGTGGTCAGGTTCCCTCCCCCATGCCTGTCTGATGGTCAGGTTCCCTCCCCCATGCCTGTCTAGTGGTCAGGTTCCCTCCTCCATGCCTGTCTAGTGGTCAGGTTCCCTCCCACATGCCTGTGTAGTGGTATGGTATTCAGCCATTTGCCTGTCTAGTGGTGTGGTTAAACACCACTTGCCCGTCTAGCAGTGGGACGGGCAATCAGGCGCCTGTCCAATCACCTTTACAGTACAGGTTTGATGAATTTCTCTCGGGGCCTGACCGGGGCTGACCTGGCCATAACCTGGGCTGACTTGGCCTAGGCTGGCCTTGGCTGACCTGGCCGGGCCTGACCTGACCTGACCCTGGCTAACGACGGACGTGGGTAACCACCCACGTCCGAACTCCCTCCCTCCCTAACTCCCTCCCTCCCTCCCTCCTTCCCTCCCTCCCTAACTCCCTCCCCATCACCGTCAGGGAGATGAGAGGGAGAGCACGTTCCTCCCCAAGTCTGACATTACTCTCACTCCTCCCCTTCCCTCCCCTCTGTCTCATCCTGACCCCCCTCCCATCTGTGTCGTCCAGATCCCTTCCCCTATCTCTCATCCTTACCCCCTCCCCTCTCTCTCATCCTTACCCCTCCCCTCTGTCTCATCCAGATCCCCTCCCTCTCTGTGTCATCCTGACCCCCCTCCTCTCTCTGTGTCATCCTGACCCCCTTCCCCTCTCTGTGTCATCCTGACCCCCTTCCCCTCTCTGTGTCATCCTGACCCCTCTCCCCTCTCTGTGTCATCCTGACCCCCCCTTCCCCTCTCTGTGTCACCCTGACCCCCTCCCCTCTCTCTCATCCTGACCCCTCTCCCCTCTCTGTGCCATCCTGACCCCCTCCCCTCTCCGTCATCTTGACCCCCTCCCCTCTGCCTTATCCTCACACTCTCCCCTCTTGCCTCATCCGGATCTCCTTCCATTTCTCTCATCCTTACCCCCCCCCCCCTTCCTTCCTTTGTGTCTCATAATTACCCCCTCCCCCTTTCCGCCCCATCCCAATTCCCTTCCTCCTGTTTCATCATAACCCCTCCCCTGTCAAAGGAGGGAGAGGGTGAGTGGGGGACAGCAACACCCCGCCAGCAGCAGCCAAGAACAACAGACACTTGAACCATCACCAGGTGTGCGCCGGTGTGAACCGTAAGTTACTTATGAGCGCAGTGATGACGGCCACCACTGACAGGCCGGGGGAGAGGGTGGTCCTACGTCAGGCTCGTCTTCTGTCAAGTGAGGATAAATGACATGGTACCTGGGTGGGGGGGGTTGCTTAAGTGGGTTAGGGAGGTACGGGGTGGTACACTTGTGTACTTTAGGGAACCAGAGGGTACACTTGTGTATTTTAGGGAACCAGAGGGTACACTTGTGTACTTTAGGGAACCAGAGGGTACACTTGTGTACTTTAGGGAACCAGAGGGTACACTTGTGTACTTTAGGGAACCAGAGGGTACACTTGTATATTTTAGGGAACCAGAGGGTACACTTGTGTACTTTAGGGAACCAGAGGGTACACTTGTGTACTTTAGGGAACCAGAGGGTACACTTGTGTACTTTAGGGAGCCAGAGGGTACACTTGTGTACTTTAGTGAGCCAGAGGGTACACTTGTGTACTTTAGGGAACCAGAGGGTACACTTGTGTACTTTAGGGAGCCAGAGGGTACACTTGTGTACTTTAGGGAACCAGAGGGTATACTTGTGTACTTTAGGGAACCAGAGGGTACACTTGTGTACTTTAGGGAACCAGAGGGTACACTTGTGTACTTTAGGGAACCAGAGGGTACACTTGTGTACTTTAGGGAGCCAGAGGGTACACTTGTGTACTTTAGGGAACCAGAGGGTACATTCTAGTACTTTAGGGAATCAGAGGGTACACTTGTCTACTTTAGGGAACCAGAGGGTACATTCCAGTACTTTAGGGAACCAGAGGGTACACTTGTGTACTTTAGGGAACCAGAGGGTACACTTGTGTACTTTAGGGAACCAGAGGGTACACTTGTGTACTTTAGGGAACCAGAGGGTACATTCTAGTACTTTAGGGAACCAGAGGGTACACTTGTGTTCTTTAAGTAAACAGAGGGTACACTTGTGTACTATAGGGAACCAGAGGGTACACTTGTGTATTTTAGGGAACCAGAGGGCACACTTGAGCACTTTAAGTAACCAGAGATGCGAGTGAACCCTGGTCGTGGTCCAGTGGTCGAGGTGGTGGTCTCTGGTGGCCGTGGGGGACGGCGTGCCGGCTGCCAAGCTCGGACCTCCAACTAATGAAATCGGCAGAATTCTGGCCGAATACCTTGGACTGTCACGCCAAGCTGGGGAGAGAGAGAGAGAGAGAGAGAGAGAGAGAGAGAGAGAGAGAGAGAGAGAGAGAGAGAGAGAGAGACGTAAGTCAGCATCCTTCGCGAGGGAGGGAGGGAGGGAGGGAAGACTAATTGAGAAAATGTCCTCAGGGAGGGAGGTAGTGTAGACCGTGTCCTTGGGGAGAGAGGGAGAGAGAGAGGGAGACTACGTGAGAGTGTCCGTAGGAGGGAGGATGGTACGTAATGGAGCGTCCATAGGGAGGGAGGGAGGGAGACGACGTGTCAGAGCGTCCGTGGGGAGGAGGAGCCTGCAGGTGTCGCTAGGCCGCGAGGGACACCAACGCACAACCACGTCACTGGACGCATATCACCAGCGACCCTTCCCCCAGCGTCCTCCCCTCAGGCTCCAGTGGGGAGGGGAGGAGGAGGCGGCATCGGGTGAAAGGTCAGCGAGGGAGGGGTCAGCAGGGGAGGGGTCTACAGAGGAGGGGTCAGCAGGTACAGGAGTCTCCCAGGCCCCTGCATCACCAGCAGTGCTACGGAGGAAGGGAGGGCAGTGTTGACAACGGTGTCTGGATCATGGGAAGGAACCTCACACTGGACACAGACGGGGAGGGAACCCCAGACTGGACACAGACGGGGAGGGAACCCCAGACTGGACACAGACGGGGAGGGAACCCCAGACTGGACACAGACGGGGAGGGAACCCCAGACTGGACACAGACGGGGAGGGAACCCCAGACTGGACACAGACGGGGAGGGAACCCCAGACTGGACACAGACGGGGAGGGAATCTCACACTGGACACAGACGGGGAGGGAACCCCAGACTGGACACAGACGGGAAGGGAACACCAGACTGGACACAGACGGGAAGGGAACCCCAGACTGGACACAGACGGGAAGGGAACACCAGATCAGACTCAGACAAAGAGATGAAGGAATGTCTGGCTGAGGGAAGGACATACCCCTGCCTCGTGGATCAAACACGATATCGTAATCCTGTTGACCTCTCGTGGGATACAAAAGTTACTGGAGAGAGAGAGAGAGAGAGAGAGAGAGAGAGAGAGAGAGAGAGAGAGAGAGAGAGAGAGAGAGAGAGAGAGAGAGAGAGAGAGAGAGAGAGAGAGAGAGAGAGAGAGAGAGAGAGAGAGAGAGAAGAAGCCACTCTACTGAATGCAAAATCCAGACGGAACCTGAAGATGATGTAGGGAAAACGTGAGGACAACACACATACACACACACACACACACACACACACACACACACACACAGAGGAGAAGGTGGGAGTGTGGCCCCGCGCGCGGGCCAGCGCCCCTCCCTCGTGTCGATCTTACCAACCAGCCTGGTGGCTGGTGAGCCAGTGTGGCTCCATACCAACCCCTAATGCCAAAAGGGATTTGTGTCAGACAGTGACATAGGCACTTAGAGCAGCCTCCTGTACCAGTGATTACAGTGTGGTGAGAAGTGTAAAGCTGAGGTGTACGAAAATGACTCAGACTAGGCTCCGAGTCCACTGTCTCTGTGGCTCCATCCCATGATTGGGCTCACAACGCAAAATGAAGCTGATGATGAACTGGTCAACAATATCTACCTTGAAGGATGAAGGTGATGACCCGCTGGGTCTACCTACCAGTAGCCTTACAACCATCATTCCGAAGGAGCATGGACGAAATCTTTTACACCTGAGGACGAGAGAAATTAAGCCAAGCAGCTCCATCTGCCACTATACTATCAAGCAAGAAGGTGCATATATATATGTGTGTGGCGGGGTGGCGACGGGAATGAATAAAGGCAGCAAGTATAAATTATGTACATGTGTATATATGTATATGTTTGTATATATATATATATATATATATATATATATATATATATATATATATATATATATATATATATATATATATATATATATATATATATACGTTGAAATGTATAGGTACGTATATGTGCGTGTGTGGACGTGTATGTATATACATGTGTATGTGGGTTGGTTGGGCCATTCTTTCGTCTGTTTCCTTGCGCTACCTCGCTAACGCGGGAGACAGCGACAAAGCATAATAGATAAGATATCTATCTATCTATCTATCTATCTATATATATATATATATATATAAATATATATATATATATATATATATATATATATATATATATATATATATATATATATATATATATATATATATATATATATATATATATATATATATATATATATATATATATATATATATATATATATATATGTTTCGTCGCCAGACTTAGGTTGGGTTGTAGATACTCAAGGTAGTTTGTCTCTGGTGTTGATAATGACCAGACCCACTTGTGAACTTTGCCAGCAACGTATTATAATTCCCACACCCAACACCGTCATGTACTCGCCCGTTGTATAAAGTCAGCGGGTTCAGAGATGAGTCTCACCAAACCTTACGTGATACGTGCAAACATTTCGCTCATAACATTGTTCTAGAACACTTCGGGTACTTGAGAAAGTATCATAACTTTGCTCATTGTAAATAGTTCATTTGTGAAATACATCTCGATGCGTAATTCAGTCATTGTTGTTCAACTGTTGTAAACTCATCATGTAAACTACAGAATACTACTTATGTATTCAGTCACTGAGCCCCCAGCCCCCAAGTCTCTTGTACCTTGTACACACTCTGTACCTTCTTCGGCGCCACCGCCCGCAAGGTGGACTGGAGCGCACAATAGACTGGCCCACTTTTGCGGCAAAAATGAAAATGAAAAAAAAAAAAATACATGGACAAAATACAAGAAAATGAAGACCTGGACATCCTGTAAGGGGGGGGGGGCGTACGGGGGGGGGAGGGGGTATGGTCTCTTAGCCAGGCCAGTGGTGGACCCCCAGACGGTGGTCGACCATGAGTGTCTCAGCGAAGTAAATCATTTACGAGAATTTTGTTATTTCTTCCCCGCAGGAGTTACCACAGATGGGTAACGAGAGACATAGCCAGCCAGCTGAGGACGACGCACACCAGACTCTCTGGAACATAACAATCTGTAGCTGGGGGAGGGAAGGGCGGCTCGGGCGGCCCTCCCCTGCCACGCCTGACGTTGTGTGGGAGGGACAAAGGCGGAGGGAGGGGAGAGAGATGAAGAGGAGGGAGGCTGGGGGGGGAGGGCGGGCAGACAGATGAAGACGAGGGAGGGTGGAGGGAGGGAAGACAGATGAGGAGGAGTAAGGAGGGTGGAGGGAGGGAGATGAGGAGAGAGGAGGGAGAGATGGGAGGCAGGAGAGGCAGTAGATTGGTCGCTCTGGAGGCCTCTCACGTTCCTCCCTGGTGAGGGAGACACGATCGTAGCGCGAGCACCCCAGACACGTTACTCACCCTGAAGCGCGTTACGCATCCTGAGACGTGTTAGTCTCAGAGGTGTAGTGTACTGGGTCAGCTTCAGCAGGACACAGGTGGAGGCGTCCACTTGTCTCCACAGCGGGACACAGGTGGAGGCGTCCACTTGTCTCCCCAGCAGGACACAGGTGGAGGCGTCCACTTGTCTCCCCAGGAGGACACAGGTGGAGGCGTCCACTTGTCTCCCCAGCAGGACACAGGTGGGGGCGTCCAATTCTCTCCCCAGCAGGACACAGGTGGGGGCGTCCACTTGTCTCCCCAGGAGGACACAGGTGGAGGCGTCCACTTGTCTCCCCAGCAGGACACAGGTGGGGGCGTCCAATTCTCTCCCCAGCAGGACACAGGTGGGGGCGTCCACTTGTCTCCCCAGCAGGACACAGGTGGAGGCGTCCACTTGTCTCCCCAGCAGGACACAGGTGGGGGCGTTCACTTGTCTCCCCAGGAGGACACAGGTGGAGGCGTCCAATTGTCTTCCCAGCAGGACACAGGTGGGGGCGTCCAATTGTCTCCCCAGCAGGAGACAGTCCAGAGCTGTTCAGGTAACGTTCTCACTCCTGGGGTGCAAGGCTCAGGTACAACAGGGGACCAGCACCCTCCTCCTGCCACACTCCCTCCCTCCTGCACCATCAAGCCTCACATCATCGTGCCGCAGGGGAACCAACACCCCACACATGCGTCACCATATCTTCCCGAGCGTCAGGCGTCTGTCCATGTTCCCCATTAAGGCCTCTCGACGTCAACATTCGCGAGGGCTGGGCGGTCGCCACACACACACACACACACACACACACACACACACACACAGATCAAGGTACACATAAAACCAAAGAAAGAAACACTCATGTAGGCGTACACATACAGACACTTACCCACCCACACACCCCCGCACACACACACACAACACACACATAATGCACATAACCATCATTTCCAGCGGCACCTTCACTCCAGGACAAACATGGGGCGTGTGTATCCCAGAAACTAATCTGCTTAACTCCCAGCAGAGGGCGGCCCGGCACGCAGGGAGGACCCGCCCAGAGGCGCGTGAAATACCAGTGTTCTCTCCCTCTCTGTGTTTAACTATTTCTCTACCCACTTGTGGTGTGCGGGGAGGGAGGTTCACACTCGCGTGGGCCCCACCTCCCGATCAACGTCTACTATCATACGGCTTCTTAGATTTATGTATGTATGGTGTGAGCTTCACCCATGGCTTCAGTTATTATATTCCGTTCATCCATCACTCTTAGAATATAAAAAGTACTTCTTTACATCTTCTTTTTTTCTTCTAAGTTTCTTCATCATGCTCATGTTATGTCCTCGGGTTGTTCTATCCCTACATCTTTCGAAGAACTGTTCAGTCTGTGGTAGCAATCTGGCTGAAAAAAACTTGTGGTTGTGATCAAGTCAACCCTCACTCTTCTCTCGTCCAAGGCAGACAAATCTAAAGTCTCCCGCATTTTCCCCTGTAACTCGACATTCTCAACTCTAGTGACATCTTTGTAGTCCTCCTCTAGACCTTCTCTATCAGCTCTCTGTGCTTCTTTAGGTGACCAAACCTGAGAAGCATATTCTACTGGCCTTGTGTAGGACATGAACGATTCGCTAGACATTTCCTTTCCCATATACTTGTTAGCTAATCTAATCATTGCTAATATTTGCCACTAGACACTTGGTCTCATTAACTGTCCTCCTAATATGGGACTCTGGTGCCAGGTTTAGGGACGATGTCGACTCCCAAGTCTTTCTCACACAGATCCAGGAACATATTTCCTGCTACATGACAACAATGAGGAGACCGTCTTTTTCCTCATATGTTCCCGTCTCTTCTGTCATGTGGGAGCCCTTCCCTCCCTCCCTAATCTCCCGGAGGTCCCAATGGAAGGCGCGGGACTGTATCCCAAACCTTCCCTTGGGCAGTGGCAGGTCTTGGCGACCCCCCAGGGATTGAGAGGTGACTCACGCGCAGCAGCAGCAGGACGCGCACGGTCAGCTTCAGGTCTACTGACAACCTCCGTCAGGTGGCTCTCCTGACGATGGTGCGTTCTTACCGGTATGTGGTGCCCCGCCTGACGGAGGCACTGGAGGTGACGGCGGGTACACTTTACGCCTCTAGCCTCCTGAAGGCCACCTTGAACTTGGGTTAGGTTTCTACTGAAGTTTCTGCGAACTCGTTCCCATTCGGAAGCATAGTACGGATGACATGAGACCTGATGGTCTATGGCGAGGCTATCTGTTACGAGCCAGGTCTAACAAGTAGTAGTAGAAACAGTGTGTAAAGTAGAAGGCATCTCTCCACCCACCTCTCCCTCCGGCTCAACTGCCGGGCGAGAAAGACGAGAAAAATATACCTTGTCTGAGGAAGGTGATCTGGACCTGACACCGAAGGTCAACCTCAGGAATGACTCGTGAGGAAACGAACCATCACTCATGACATCTGCTCACATGATCCTCATACCACGTCAAGATGACGGAGACCAGAAGGTCGGGTTGTCTGGCCGTCCACATTACCCAAGAGCCTCTGGCCGACGCCCACTCGCTGGTCATGAAGGGAGAACCAACAACATGCGCATCATGAGTGTTATCTCATGATGTTGGTGATGACGTTGTACTGATGATGAGAAAACTAAACATATAATTCGTGAGGTGAAGAAGAAAGGTGAGCAGAGCGGGGCGGTGGGAGGATGTGTTCTCCTTCCCTGTCTGTCTCAGGTTTTCAACATACAGGACGACACTGAGATGTCCCTCTGCATCCAGGCTTCTGTCATCCAGTCATCGTGAGGCGTTATCCATAGAGCAGATCCTTGTTGGGGGAAACGTCATCTGCCTAATCTAACGTCACTTGTGGAAGTCGGTGATGCTGGACAAGTCTCCTGCAGCACTGTGGCCCATGTGGGGTCATGGTCATGTCGTCTGGCAAGTCGTGAGCAGCAGAGGTGACCACATCTGGGGGGGGTCATCACTGGAGTTCCTGTACGTTGTCCTCATTGCCAATTAACCCGCCAAGGACCCGAAGGATAAATCAGTAACTATTCGTTGGCGTTAATGGCCGGCGACCTAAGCGAGACCATTGGACCAAACTATCCATTTTACCTGTAATGGTCGTTGTTTCCCTTGCCATTTAACTCTTGATCACGACAGTACGACCTCTGGGTATAGTGGCGTGTCACTTGACCTGACCTTCAAGGGTCAGAGGCTTGGCCATCACGCCTTACGGTCATACACTTGTGCTCAAAAAGGTTTACAGTGTGTCTTTAACAAGCCACAGAAGAGCCGGGAGAAACACTCTAAAGAGCAGGTCATGGGAAAACATGGTGGGACATATGACCCAACTTGATACACTTTCCCCAACTAACATGCCTGCCGGAGGAACTCCATGACCATCCCTGCTGACGGTGCTGACGCCCACCTGACATCGTGGGTGTACAGGCCAGCGTCTCGGTGTCCGCTTTTACTTGGTGTTGGCAGGACATGAACTCCTCCCGTCCTGTTAATACAAGTAGACTGACATCTTCCAGCCCACAGCTTCTGGCGTAACATGCACTCATGGGGAGAATAATATTCGCCCTTCGATACGGTAAATCTATCTAGGAAACTCGACTTATTGACCTCAATGTTTCCCTGGTAAGGAAAGAGGTCTAAGGTCTTCGTTTCTTTAGACGTTGTCAAAAGACTTGGGGATAACATGCGTGTTGACGAGTGCATTATCAGCGCTGTAGTGCAGACGACTGTGGGCCCCTCCCGTGCTCCAGTGTCGAGTAACTGTGACACAGTGAGACGTAGAGAGTCTTAAAATGATCATCAGCGCCATATACGACCCTTGGCCACGTTGGTACGACCTATGAACATAACGATACACGACCCTTGAACGTGACGATACACGACCCTTGAACATGATGATACACGACCCTTGAACATGATACACGACCCTTGAACGTGACGATACACGACCCTTGAACATGACGATACACGACCCTTGAACATGATGATACACGACCCTTGAACATGACGATACACGACCCTTGAACATGACGATACACGACCCTTGAACATGACGATACACGACCCTTGAACATGATGATACACGACCCTTGAACATGACGATACACGACCCTTGAACATGATGATACACGACCCTTGAACATGATGATACACGACCCTTGAACGTGACGATACACGACCCTTGAACATGATGATACACGACCCTTGAACATGACGATACACGACCCTTGAACGTGACGATACACGACCCTTGAACATGACGATACACGACCCTTGAACATGATGATACACGACCCTTGAACATGATGATACACGACCCTTGAACATGACGATACACGACCCTTGAACATGATGATACACGACCCTTGAACATGACGATACACGACCCTTGAACATGACGATACACGACCCTTGAACATGATGATACACGACCCTTGAACATGACGATACACGACCCTTGAACATGATGATACACGACCCTTGAACATGACGATACACAACCCTTAAACATGACAATACACGACCCTTGAACATGATGATACACGACCCTTGAACATGAAGATACACGACCCTTGAACATGATGATACACGACCCTTGAACATGATGATACACGACCTTGAACATGACGATACACGACCCTTGAACATGACGATACACGACACTTGAACATGATGATACACGACCCTTGAACATGATGATACACGACCCTTGAACATGATAATACACGGCCCTTGAACATGACGATACACGACCCTTGAACATGACGATACACGACCCTTGAACATGATGATACACGACCCTTGAACATGATGATACACGACCCTTGAACATGACGATACACGACCCTTGAACATGATGATACACGACCCTTGAACATGATGATACACGACCCTTGAACATGACGATACACAACCCTTGAACATGACGATACACGACCCTTGAACATTACGTTACAACCCATGAGCACAGAGGTATGTGCTCGAGTTAATATCCACATGGTTCTCTGTACCAACAGGATGACACATATTTGTTACGTGCTCTGCTGTGAAATACGTCTGTCGTTGTTATAACATTCGTTATACAGTGTTGGGCTGACAGTCTAAATGTTTGCCTTCATTTATCTAATGATATTTCTACATCTAAGTGTGAAAACCCACAGTGTGACGATGTCATCTTCCACACATATAAACGTTTCCACATACGTTACCATCAATACACTAACATACATACATACATACATACATACATACATACATACATGATTACGAACATACATACATACATACATACATACATACATACATACATACATACATACATAATTACGAACATACACACATACATACATACATACATACATTCATACATACATACATAATTTCGAACATACACACAAACATACATACATACATAATTACGAACATACATACATACATACATAATTACGAACATACACACAAACATACATACATACATACATAATTACGAAGATACATACATACATACATACATACATACATACATACATAATTACGAAGATACATACATACATACATACATACATACATACATACACTCCAACCTCCGTTTGCGTAGTGGTTAGCGTTGCTACCCATCAGTGTACAGGGCCCGGGTTCTACTCCCGGACGAGGCAACAGACTCACGACCGACCCAACTGTTCCTCCTCCCTTTTGCAGCTACTCAGCGGACGACTACCTGGCGTTCACCGGGGTTTATATACGCGCGTGACACACACACACACACACACACACACACACACACACACACACACACACATACACATATACTCAGGCCGTCATTCATCTGGCCATATGTACCTTAGTGTATATTTAGCGCCAGCGACGCGTCCCACCGGTACCTCACAACCACGCTTCTGTTTTCTGTATTTCCGGAGACTTAAGTCTAGTGTGTCTTCCTGCGGGCCACCCACCCCATCTGGCAACCACCTGGTTCTAAATCTGTTCATGATGTTCTCCTTGTTCATCATGCCTCCTCCCACAGCCACAGAGGGGGGAAGGGGCGAGGTTTGTCCAATGGTTTTGGTGGAGAGAGGCGGGCCTGCCTCGGTCTCGGGGAACAGAGGACCATGATGACCTTAAGGTCCTTATGGTGAGGTGAGTGTGGGAGGCAAGAAGACCACCTCCTCCCGCCCAGCCACGACCACCTCAGGACCAGACTGGTCTACTGGTGGATGGATGGGCGGACCAGCCACGACCACCTTAAGATCAGACTGGTCTACCGGTGGATGGACGGGCCAGCCACCACGACCTCAGGACCATGCTGGTCCACTGGTAGATGGACGGGCCAGCAACGACCACCTCAGGACCAGACTGGTCTCCTGCTGGATGGATGGACGGACCAGCCACGACCACCTCAGGACCAGACTGGTCTACTGGTAGATGGACGGGCCATCCACAACCTCAGGACTGGACTAGTCCACTGGCAGATGGACGGGCCATCCACAAAATCAGGACTAGACTGGTCCACTGGTAGATGGACGGGCCAGCCACGACCTCCTCAGGACCAGACTGGTCCACTGGTAGATGGACTGACCAACCACGACCTTATGACCAAACTGGTCCAGGTAGTAATGGCCTCTAGATTGCTACAGTTGTCCTCCTGGGTCGACCAATACATACTCAGTCTGTCCAAAGTCGATGTGTCTTGGATCAACTGGGTCATTATTGCCCAGATCACCAGATCAACCTGCAGCCACAATGACCCCGTGCACCACACTCCACCACCCCGACCCCACACCAAGACTCCGTGCACCACACTCCACCCCCGACCCCACACCAAGACCCCGTGCACCACACTCCACCACCCCCTCCCCACACCAAGACCCCGTGCACCGCACTCCACCTTACCCCACACCAAGACCCCGTGCACCACACTCCACCACCCCGACCCCACACCAAGACCCCGTGCACCACACTCCACCTTACCCCACACCAAGACCCCGTGCACCACACTCCACCACCCCCTCCCCACACCAAGACCCCATGCACCACATTCCACCTTACCCCACACCAAGACCCCGTGCACCACACTCCACCACCCCCTCCCCACACCAAGACCCCGTGCACCGCACTCCACCTTACCCCACACCAAGACCCCGTGCACCACACTCCACCACCCCCACCCCACACCAAGACCCCGTGCACCGCACTCCACCTTAACCCACACCAAGACCCCGTGCACCACACTCCACCACCCCCTCCCCACACCAAGACCCCGTGCACCGCACTCCACCTTACCCCACACCAAGACCCCGTGCACCACACTCCACCACCCCCACCCCACACCAAGACCCCGTGCACCGCACTCCACCTTAACCCACACCAAGACCCCGTGCACCACACTCCACCACCCCCTCCCCACACCAAGACCCCGTGCACCGCACTCCACCTTACCCCACACCAAGACCCCGTGCACCACACTCCACCACCCCCACCCCACACCAAGACCTCGTGCACCGCACTCCACCTTACCCCACACCAAGACCCCGTGCACCACACTCCACCTTACCCCACACCAAGACCCCGTGCACCACACTCCACCACCCCCGCCCCACACCAAGACCCCGTGCACCACACTCCACCTTACCCCACACCAAGACCCCGTGCACCACACTCCACCAACCCCGCCCCACACCAAGACCCCGCGCACCACACTCCACCTTACCCCACACCAAGACCCCGTGCACCACACTCCACCTTACCCCACACCAAGACCCCGTGCACCACACTCCACCACCCCCACCCCACACCAAGACCCCGTGCACCGCACTCCACCTTACCCCACACCAAGACCCCGTGCACCGCACTCCACCTTACCCCACACCAAGACCCCGTGCACCACACTCCACCACCCCCTCCCCACACCAAGACCCCGTGCACCACACTCCACCTTACCCCACACCAAGACCCCGTGCACCACACTCCAACACCCCCGCCCCACACCAAGACCCCGTGCACCACACTCCACTACCCCCACCCCACACATCAACAGCCACTCTAACCCAAGTCTTAATGACTGGTTTAGCACGAACTCTCTCTGAACCTGTACCGCCTCACATTCATGTAACATCACCAGTGACAACAACCATCACTTTCCTGTTGATTACATCATCCCTTATCTTACAGAGCGAGATTGGCAGTGATATTACTGGCGCGTAGTTCACGGCTATTTCCACACCTCCTTTCTTTAAAAAGAGACACGACGCTTGCTGTTCCACTCTCCCGGGAATGATCCTGCTGTCATCCCGATCGTGACCGTCTCAAGTGGCCTGTCCAGTGTTTGTAAACACTCGTGTTCGGAATACATGGAAGTGACTTCGTCTCAGCCACGAGCTCTGGTTATCTGTGTTTTATGCTGACGAGTCCAGTCAAAAGTTCTCACTCGGGCCTGCCGTTGGTGGAAAAGGGAGCGGAAAAGAGAATGAAACAGTGGAACGAAAATATCGAACAAGGAGGTAAGGAAAAGTGTGAAGACGAGAGGTGAAGATAAAAGAGGTTAAGTGTGTGAGGTTGGATGTATGGTGCATGCAGGATAAAGATACCAGGTCTAGTGTGGTGGGGTCAGCTGTCATGAGAGAGAGAGAGAGAGAGAGAGAGAGAGAGAGAGAGAGAGAGAGAGAGAGAGAGAGTAGGACCAACACTCCTGACACGGAGGGCGTGACGTGAGTTCAGATATCCCCTCCTTAACCTTACTGTCACTACACCTCCTTGGCAGGTGGCTGTCCACACATCACAACACATGATCAAACATCCCTTCAGTGTCCTGGTTACATCTTATCTAACAATCTTACGCTCTCCTGAACTGCTCCTCCAGCCTGTACTACACCTAGTGGTGGGGTAATGTGTCTTGTACACCTAGTGGTGGGGTAATGTGTCTTGTACACCTAGTGGTGGGGTAATGTGTCTTGTACACCTCGTGGTGGGGTAATGTGTCTTGTACACCTAGTGGTGGGGTAATGTGTCTTGTACACCTAGTGGTGGGGTAATGTGTC
>NC_092233.1:16961423-16986423 GCF_036320965.1 Panulirus ornatus | reverse complement strand
ACCCCTGCCGTAGACCCACCTTCACCTGGAACCATCATTATCCTCTCTACCTACTCGCACACATGCCTCACTCCCTTGGTTAAAACTTCTCACTCCTTCTAGCAGCTTTCCCTCTATATCATATACTCGTAAGACTTTCCACAGGACATCTCTATGAACCCCTATCATATGTTTCCTCCAGACCATTAAATACCACATATAAATCCATCTGTTTCTTTGAATATTTCTTACGCACCTTCTTCAAAACAAACCCCCTGATCCACACAGCCTCTACCACTCTTGAAACCACACTGTTCCTCCCCAGTCTGATGCTCTGTATATGCCAACATACTTTCATCAATATCCTCCCATACAACTTGCCAGGTATACTCAACAAATATATACCTCTGTAGTTCAAATATACACCTTTGTCCCCTTTGTCTTTATACAAAGACACTATACATGCATTCTGCCAATCCTGAAGCACCTCACCATGATTTATACATCCACTAATCTTTTAACTAACCAATTAACAACACAGTCTACGCCTTTCATAAGAAACAGAACTGCAATACCATCATCCCAGCCACCTTGCTACATTTTACCTTACGCAGGGCTTTCACCACCTCTTCTCTCTTCAACAAACCACTCTCCATGAGTTACTCACTTCGCACACTATCCCGATCCAAACACCCTACATCTCCCACTCTATCATCAAACACATTCAACCGGATTTCAAAATACTCACTCCATTTCCTCCTCACTTTATCACTTCCTGTTACCATTTCCCCGTCTGCCCCTTTCACCGATGTTCCCATTTGTTCTTTTTCTTTCTCAAACTATTGATCTTCCAAAATACATCATGATTATAATTGCCATAATTATTATTAGATTTATTATTATCATCATTATTATCATCATTATTATTATTATTATTATTATTATTATTATTATCATTATTATTATTATCATTATTATTATTATTATTATTATTATTATTATTATTATTATTATTATTATTATTATTATTATTATCATTATTATTATTATTACTATTATTATTATTATTATTATTATTATTATTATCATTATCATTATTATTATTATCATTATTATCATTATCATCATTATTATCATTATAATTATTATTATCATTATTATCTTTATTATTATTAATATTATTATTATCATAATTATTATTATTATTATTATTACTATTATCATTATTATTATTATTATTATTATTATTATTACTATTATTATTATTATTATTATTATTATTATTATTATTATTATTATTATTATTATTACTATTATCATTATTATTATTATTATTATTATTATTATTATTATTATTATTATTATTATTATTATCATTATTATTATTATCATTATTATCATTATCATTATTATTATTGTACCCCATCTCGTTCCCTCCAGCGGTGTGGGTCATTAGACAAGTTTGTGACCCAATCCCACCTGGCCTGACCTTAAAGCAAACGAGGTCTGTACAGTAATACAGAATTTTCCATTCGTCCCGATTGGCTGTGCGAGATCATCCTGGTATAATAACGGTAGGAAGTCTAGGACGATGGACGACGGTCAGGGGAGCCAGCGGGACGTGTGTTGCTCACATATGGTGTGAGGCGGCGTCGCCACACACTCACTCACGGGTAGACTCATATTGATGAGTTAGTGGAAGGAAATGGTCACAGAAATGACCCAGCAGGGTTGCCATACTGCGCAGTTGGTGATACTGTAAGGCCGGGTGGTGACGACGACGAGAGAGAGAGAGAGAGAGAGAGAGAGAGAGAGAGAGAGAGAGAGAGAGAGAGAGAGAGAGAGAGGCGTCACTATGGTAAGTCTTCGGAAAAGGAAATGTGTAAATACGACAAGAGTGAGCCAAGAGCGGGAGTTGGCGTGGGTGGGTGTGAGCGTGGCTGGGATAGGGCGCGGATAGGTGAACGTGCAGGTGGGTGAGGGCGTGGAAGATCGTTGGCGTGAGACTGCAGTAAGGGGGCTGGCGGATGAAGGCGTGGGTGAGGTAGAATGTGGGCAAGTGCAGGCGTGGGCACGTGTGTGAGGGCATGGGAGTGTGTAGGCGTGGACACGTGGGTGAGGGAGTTGGAGGGTGTAGGCATGGGCATGTGATTGAGGGCGCGGGAGGGTGAGGGCGTGGGAAGGTGAGGGTTGGATGCTGAAAGAACACCGTCACACAGCAACTGGTCCTTCCCGGCCCGTGTTGTGTGACGGCTGCAGCATGAGGCACGCGCTGTGTGACGGCCGCAACATGAGGCCCGCGCTATGTGACGGCCGCAGCATGAGGCCCGCGCTGTGTGACGGCCGCAGCATGAGGCACGCGCTGTGTGACGGCCGCAGCATGAGGCACGCGCTGTGTGACGGCCGTAGCATGAGGCACGCGCTGTGTGACGGCCGCAGCATGAGGCCCGTGTTGTGTGACGACCGCAGCATGAGGCACGCGCTGTGTGACGACCGCATCATGAGGCACGCGCTGTGTGACGGCCGTAGCATGAGGCACGCGCTGTGTGACGGCCGCAGCATGAGGCCCGTGTTGTGTGACGACCGCAGCATGAGGCACGCGCTGTGTGACGGCCGTAGCATGAGGCACGCGCTGTGTGACGGCCGCAGCACGAGGCCCGTGTTGTGTGACGGCCGCATCATGAGGCCCGTGTTGTGTGACGGCCGCAACATGAGGCCCGCTCTGTGTGATGGCCGCAGCATGAGGCACGCGCTGTGTGACGACCGCATCATGAGGCACGCGCTGTGTGACGGCCGTAGCATGAGGCACGCGCTGTGTGACGGCCGCAGCATGAGACCCGTGTTGTGTGACGACCGAAGCATGAGGCCCGCGCTGTGTGACGACCGCAGCATGAGGCACGCGCCGTGTGACGGCCGCAACATGAGGCCCGTGTTGTGTGACGGCCGCAGCATGAGGCCCGTGTTGTGTGACGGCCGCAACATGAGGCCCGTGTTGTGTGACGGCCGCAGCATGAGGCCCGCGCTGTGTGACGGCCGCAACATGAGGTACGCGCCGTGTGACGGCCGCAGCATGAGGCCCGCACTGTGTGACGGCCGCAGCATAAGGCCCGCGCTATGTGACGGCCGCAGCATGAGGCCCGCGCTGTGTGACGGCCGCAGCATGAGGCCCGCGCTGTGTGACGGCCGCAACATGAGGCCAGTGTTGTGTGACGGCCGCAGCATGAGGCCCGTGTTGTGTGACGACCGCAGCATGAGGCCCGCGCTGTGTGACGGCCGCAACATGAGGCACGCGCCGTGTGACGGCCGCAGCATGAGGCCCGCGCTGTGTGACGGCCGCAACATGAGGCACGCGCTATGTGACGGCCGCAACATGAGGTAAGTCGTAAACCCAGCTCGTTTCCTCAGCTCAACTTTTCTCCTCCCTCAGTTCTCGACTCAGATCTCAGATCTCGACTCATGCATCTCTTCTCGCGGCTCGCTCGTCTCCTCCCTGAACCAACCCGTGTCCAACCTTCGTCCTACCCTTTCCTCCCCCCCCCCCTCGCCCTCCCAACTCACGACACCGGCCAGCAGGACCGCAGCCTCAGCCGCAGCCTGCGGACGGACACGCGAGCGGCGGCGTCTGTGATGCGGTCATCGCGCGTCAAATTACATGGGGGGCGGGCCTGTCAGGTGTTCCTGTAGCGGGGCGGAGGAAACTGGGGAGAAGTAGCGGGAGGCTGAGGTAGACTGGGGAGTAGTGGGGGAGCTGGGCAGTCTAGGGGAGACTACGGAGGCTGGGGGAGATTACGGTGGTTGGGGGAGACTACGAAGGCTGAGGGAGACTACGGAGGCTGGGGGAGACTACGGTGGCAGCAGGAGGCTGGGGAGGCAACGGAATCTTAGGAAGGCAACAGGTGGTTGCGGGAAACTGGGGAGGCCGGGAGAAATGGGAAGGTTGGGGGAGGCTGGGGGTTAGTGGCGGGCTGGAGTAGGAGCTGGAGATAGCAGCAGAAGGCTGGGGGAGACGGCGTGTGGCTGGGGAAAGCTGGGGGATGGGGTAGTCAGGGGGAGGCTAGGAGTGTCTGGAGGTAACCAGGGAGACAACGTAAGGCGAGGCGAGTATATATATATATATATATATATATATATATATATATATATATATATATATATATATATATATATATATATATATATATATATATATATATATATATATATATATATATATATATAGTTGTGTCACCCATGACCTTTGTAAACGCTGCACTCCTTTCAGTAGCAATGAAATGCAGACTCCTTTAGAGTGAGAAGTTCTTTGACTTAGCTCGCGCAGGAAAGATTTCCGAGAGAACAGATCTCGGGCAGGACAGGTCTCCTGCAGGACAGGTCTCGGGCAGGACAGGTCTCGGGCAGGACAGGTCTCGGGCAGGACAGGTCTCGGGCAGAGCATGTGATACATGAAGGTGGCTCTGCTCTGGACGCCCTACGGACCAGTGTGAGATTACATTGATAGGTGGGTAGATAGATAGGCTTGTAGATAAACAGGTAGATAGACTGCTACATATCCAGGTAGATAGGTTAGTACATAACCAGGTAGATAGGTTGGTACATAACCAGTAGATACGTTAGTACACAACCAGGTAGATAGGTTGGTACATAAGTAGGTAGATAGGGTAGTACATAAGCAGGTAGATAAGTTAGTACATAAGCAGGTAGATAGGTTAGTGCATAAGCAGGTACATAGGTTAGTACATAAGCAGGTAGATAAGCAGGCAAGATGGGAGGGTAGGTGTGCACCTGGCCACCAGCTGTGTGGCGAGCTTCCCAGGTCACACAACAGCACCTGCAGGACACGGTCTAGCACGGGACGGTACGGCTCGTGAGCAGGGCAGGGCACTGTGGTGCTCGAGGAGGACCGTACCTCCCCCACAGGTGATGGCCAGGCCCATGACCTAAGCCTATGAGGGGTGAGTCATTGGCCCAGGCCACTCACCATACCCAGAGGTCGTACCGTCGTGTTCTTAAAGACGTACCGACGTGCTTCAGATCGCACCGTCGTGCTCAAGAGTCGTGGTGTCTTACGTCGCACTCAAGGCTCGTGTTCGAGGGTTCATGCTGCCCTTCTCAAGGGTCGTCTCTTCGTGTTTAAGGGCGTACCGTCTTGCTCAAGGGGCGTACCGTCGTGCTCAAGGGTCGCACCGTCGTGCTCAAGGGTCGTACCGTCGTGCTCAAGGGTCGTACCGTCGTGCTCAAGGGGCGTACCGTCGTGATGTGATGGCGGTCGTCGTTCGGCAATACTTCATGCCCAAAAAAAAAACACAAACTCAAGACGGCAGAAACGACAAGCAACACACACAACACAACACACAATATACATCACTGTAGCCAGATGTCAAGTGCTTGCAAGACACATGAACGTCTACTGTGACACATCGTCTCCGGAAACATCATTAACCACACAACACAAGACAGCAATGTCAAAACTAATTATCTACCACAGAAACCCACCCAAAAAAGGGGGCACCCTCAATCTACCACAGAACCCCACCCCCCCTCCAAAAAAAGGGGGGCACCCTCACCATGAGCAACCAGCTGTACATAACAACACCAGCCCCATACACGATGCCCAACGTAGTACATGAATTCAAATGTCAACCAGGAGAGTGTGAGCTCCATACGAACCTGACCTCCGTGGGAAGCACAGCATGTGCGCTGCCCAGAAGACTCGCCCTGCACCTACAACAAGGCTCCAGCAAACTACATGTCACCAAGAAACTACCCTCACACGAGAGACAGTTGTTAAATGTACGGGTATACCCCCACAGTGAACCAGGTACAAGACGCCTGCAAAAAATCGCTGAGACACTAAGTCTCACCTTGAAACAACAACCTATAATCAACTGACAGAAAACGGGCCAAGAGAGGATACTACAACTACATGCTCCAGCACCACGTCGCAGCCAATAAGCACACAGCGTTATAGGAAGGTCCGCATGTGTGGGTATCACCCAGCAACGCTCGGACACCTGCGATCATCCCCTCACGTTCCACTGGCGTCTTCACACGCGCCTGAAGAGGATTCGATGGATTCTTATCGAAACGTCCAGACAACCTTGGTTTCAAGCCTTCGTTCGTGCCTTTTTTTGCAAACCAAAGCAACCAGACGTCCCAAATTACGAGTCAATATATATATATATATATATATATATATATATATATATATATATATATATATATATATATATATAGGTTTCAAAGGAGTCCATCCTGTCCCTCCTACTGAGTGTAGCGCCTGCGTCAGCACCACAGGTAAGGTAGCGCCGTCGTAGGGGGTGACGCTGGTATCACTGCCCTGCATAATACCAGCGTCACAGGCACGGGAGAGAGAGAGAGAGAGAGAGAGAGAGAGAGAGAGAGAGAGAGAGAGAGAGAGAGAGAGAGAGAGAGAGAGAGAGAGAGAGGTAACATGTTACCATATTGCCAATTTGCCAGACCGAGGCCCTATATACCAGAAGGAGGCTTATATCGCCACGTCAGCCGTGGCATGACGATGGTCAGCAGGGGTCAGTCAGGGCAGGTGTGCCGTGTGAGGTAAACATCCCTCGTCATTGCACACGTCCAGTGCTTCTGTGTCTTTATTTAGGAACTGCTTCGTGTGGATTCCCTTTAAGGTGTAGCCTGCGCGCCCCGACCGCCCCGCCCCGCCCCGCGCCTCTTGTCCCCCCCTAACGATTTTCATGACTTTTAACATCTGGTGATTTCGTTTACATCTTTTTTTTTCTCTATTTTTCGCGTTGTTTGACCCACAGTGGTTTCCGGATGGAGGTAACTATCCCTCAGGTTGGTTTGCTTGTGGCAGGGTCGAGGATGATGTGAGGTCATCTATGTTCAGTCAAAGGGTCAGGTGAGGTCATGGGTTGTGTTTGGAGCAGCTTGGCCCAGCATCTCCCACCTTGGGTCCCCAGCGCCACTGGCCAACTCATGTTCATCACTGTGACGCACTTAGACCCAGCCAGTCGAACCGGACCACATGAGGATGAAAGAAGTGAAGGAATAAGTGAAGAAAGGAAGGAAGTTCAGTGCCATCAGTGTCCCGTCGTGCTCAAGGGTCGTACCGTCATGCTCAAGGGTTGTACCGTCATGCTCAAGGGTCGTACCGTTATGCTCAAGGATTGTACCATCGTGCTTGGGAGTTGTACCGTCGTGCTTGGGGGCTGTACCGTCGTGCTTGAGGGCTGTACCGTCGTGCTCGGGGGCTGTACCGTTGTGTTCGGGGACTGTACCGTCGTGCTCAAGGGTTGTACCTTCGTGCTCAAGGGTTGTACCGCCGTGCTTGGGGACTGTACCGTCGTGCTCAAGGGTTGTACCTTCGTGCTCAAGGGTTGTACCGCCGTGCTTGAGGCTGTACCTTCGTGCTCGGGGGGTGTACCGTCGTGCTCAAGGGCTGTACCGTCGTGCTTAAGCACGATACCTTCTTTTTCGACAGGGAGGGAGGGTAACATCATCTCTGACGCCTCCAGGGGAGCCATGGCTCGTGTGGGTGGTAGACCATCACTGGGCGGCCCAGATGAAGACTCTCATACCAAGTACAGTAACTACTTTACAGCAATGAATTGATGGAGTTTCTTCAGCCGAAGAATAGAAGCAAAATGTTATCATGAAGCCAAGTCTTCCTCCTTCCCCTCCCCCCTGGTGCTCAAGACGCACTAGAGAACGTACTCAGACTCCACTCCCTCCCGAACCGCCTCACCCCTGGTGCTCACGACGCACTTGAGGACGTACTCAGTCCCCCGGTGGTCACGAAGCACTTGAGGCCTTTCGATCATACACCAACTTATCTCACACACACACATGTCAGTCTGCCAGGCGGGCGGTGGGGGTCAGGTATATGGTCTGTCACCCCGTCCCCAGGCACACACAGTGACAGAAGGCCTCACTGTGACTATTATAATCTGGCACGAAACAAGATACGGAAGCTGTGTGTGTGTGTGTGTGTGTGTGTGTGTGTGTGTGTGTGTGATAGGCACTTACAGATCAAGACTGATCTTAAGCTGTTGCCAGATCATCACGCTAGGAGAACTATTCAGAAAATGAACTGACTGCTGGTTAACAGGATCGTATCTAATTACATGGATAAGGAAATGTTCATTAAGCCATTTCCAGCTTGTGCTGAATGTATATCAGAATACGCTTCTCAGTCTGGTTCACCTCGCTCAGAGAAACACAAAGAACTACTAGAGAAGGTCCACAGGAAGACAAAATGGAACATGACATAAGAGTGATGAGACACATTGGAAAGTTAGAGGCTTGAAATCTAATTACGATGGAAGAGAGAAGAACCAGAGAAGATTTGATCACAATCATTAGGTTTCTAAACCAATTTGACGAGGTGGACGATGAAGAGTTTTTGTCAAAATGTCAAGAAGGAACAACCAGAGGTCATAGCAAGAGACGTATAGAAAAGACGTAATAAAGTATGTTTATAGTAACGCAGTTGTAGATGAATTCTATCCCGTCCACGTACTGTACAAATAAGTAATGATACATACAAACACTCCATGTCTGCTGATCCTGTGTATAGAAAGAGGCGGCAGGACGCTTGAAATATCGCACAAAAAAACCCTTGGAAGAGGATATATCGTTAAGGAAGTGTAAGAGAGCAAACGTTGTGCCTGTCTTCAAGAAAAAAGATCGGGAAATGGCAGCGAATATATAGACCAGATTATAGTCTATAAAACACTGGAGAAGATGATCAGAATGTCAATGGATCATTAACTTTTAAAGGAAGGAGTTGACTGCCTGAGAGATCTTGCCTCACACATCTCCAACACATCTACGACAGACCTCCGAGTTAGACGAGATGGACGGGTAAGTGGATCGTGTTCTCCTGAGGTGTTAGAAGGTGTGTGACGCGGTACCATACTGGAGGATGATAAATAAGTTCGATGTCTCTTATATTGACCGACGTGACGCTGGTAAAACATGCCTCAGTCAAAGCCCATCTTGAGTGAAAGAAGAAAAGCCAGAGGAGAAGAGAGTAGACACTAATGAGGATTCTGCAGGTGTTTGTAGACTTGAGTCTTAAAGTAAGAGAGTCTGTAGAAAGATGGGAAGGCAAAAGAATTAGAGAATTCCAGACCTCAACTGTTCCACAAAAGGAGGCGGCATCATAAGGACCAGGTAGAAAAACGAAACTACTTCGGGGGATACAAAAAAAAAAAAAGTCTCCCACCAGAGGAGAACAGATGACACACATCAGAGAAACCTTCTGGTGAGGGGGTTACGGGTCACGAGCGGAGTGCCACAGGGGGCAGTCCTGAGACTCTCGCTCTTCATGGTGTATGTAACCCACTTGTGAGATGGACCAACCCCATACCTGTATATGTTTGCAGATGATGCCAAGATCACGAGGAAGTGAAGACTAGCGAGGACTGCATCATCTTACAAAGGGACAGAGACACGTATCAAAGTAAGTATGACACATGGTGGATGAAATACAACTTAGGTAACAGCAAAATGGTCCTTCATATGAATATAACCCAGCCGATAATAAGCTTCAGGAACGTATGTATGTGAGGAACTTGGGGAGTTGGCATCGTACCGACCTTCGTCACCACAATACTGGTTCAGACAACTGCCGAGGAAACACATTGTCTGCTGACAGATGTTAACAGATACGAACATTCCATTCAGCATTGGGATGAAGAAATCCTGGGTGAGCTCAGCACACAGTATACTCGACCACAACCACAACTTGCTTCCCAAGTTTGGTCACCGAACGTCAACCATCACAAAGAACTAATAGAGAAGGTTCGCAGGAGGGGAGTAAAAGAAGTATACGAAGTTACCGTGAGAGGATAGACGTCACGACTTTGCTTACTATGCAAGGGAAAGAGTAAGGAGCGACGACTGGATCACCAACCTCGAGATCGTACACCAGTTTTATGAGGTCGGTGGCGAACAGTTCTTGGGGAAATGGAAAGATGTCGCAAGCAGAGGCCATACCATGAAGCTTGTTGGGAAAGATGTCAAAGAGAATTTTTTTTTTTAACACGGGTCTCATGGATGACTGGAATACACTGAGTGAGGACACTGTCAAATTCTGACGGTATATAAAAGTTTGGAAAAAGTTGTGCGAGAGTAACGTGGCCCCTCGAGTGTACGTAGAGCCCATTCCCTGGGCTGTGCAAATAGTTGATGAGAAACAGGTGATTACACACACACACACACACACACACACACACACACACACACACGGCGAACATGATTTCATTTATCTTTTCTCGTGGTTTTTACCACTCTGACAATAAAACTTGACATGGAGAGGATATTCACAATAAGTCCAAAGCCAAGCCGAGATAAAGCCAAGTTGGGATAGAACCTTGCTGGGATAGAGTCAAGCTGGGATAGAGCCAAGCTGGGATAGAGCCAAAGTGGGATAGAGCCAAGCTGGGATAGAGCCAAAGTGGGATAGAGCCAGACTGGGATAGAACCGAACTGGGATAGATTCGAGCTGGGATAAAACCATGCTTGGACAGAGCCAAGTTGGGATAGAGTCAAGCTGGAATAGAGCCAAAATTGGTCAGACTTGGTAAATCAGCCTGACCACACAGTAGTAACTGGTCCCCACCCAGTAGGCTGGATGACGGCATGTAACTCTGGCCTTACCTTTGAAGATGTGACTGATTTGGGGCCATAGATTAGGAATACCATTGCCAGGAGCAGAGAAATCAGGAGTCGAAGTTACCAGAAATGGCAGAAGACACGGAGAAACAAAGGAATGAGATCAGAGATTCGTAACAAGTGTCAGGAAATGAACTGAAGGAGTTAAGGAAGTGCGAGGCATGATCAGAGAACGGGAGAAGAAAATTAACACGACTGGAAGGATTTACGAAGATATCAGTCAGAGGAAGAAGGGTCTTGCTAGTGGAGGGAATCATAGGCAAAGGTCAGGAGGGTTTTCTCTGGATCTCCACGAGGTAAGAGAAAATGTCCATGAGATTAGAGAGCAGCAAGCAGAGACTGATGAAAATAGAGAAGAGAGAACAGGAGCTAATTCTGGAGATGAGGAACAGAAGCAAGGGTGGTGTACCGACGGCTGCACAGGAACAGAGGGGGCTGAGGATATTGAAGGAGACGGACTTAGTGTCGTACATTGGCAGGTGAAGTATTGGAGAAGGTGACACTGTACGCTGTTAGAGAGAGAGAGAGAGAGAGAGAGAGAGAGAGAGAGAGAGAGAGAGAGAGAGAGAGAGAGAGAGAGAGAGAGAGAGAGAGAGAGAGAGAGAGAGAGAGAGAGAGAGAGAGAGAGAGAGAGAGAGAGAGAGAGAGAGAGAGAGAGAGAGAGAGAGATCAGAGAAGTATCTAGTGTGTGTGTTGGAAGGTTTGAAAAAGTGATGTGCGGGAGGACAGGCGTGTGGGCGGACAGGCGGGGTTGAAAGAAGTAAGGAGAGAGAGAGAGAGAGAGAGAGAGAGAGAGAGAGAGAGAGAGAGAGAGAGAGAGAGAGAGAGAGAGAGAGAGAGAGAGAGGTGGAGGCTGACCAATCAATACTGCGGGACTTGCCCAAGATCCCATCAAAACTTAGTTAGTCAAGTGGAAGATTGATGTAAGTCACTGCCGACTTTTTCGTGACTGGAAGACGACCATATTCCAGCCACATAGAGACAGGGTAACGAAGGAAAAGATACAGATTAACAGACGACCAGGGGGCTGTCAGAAACACCAACCGCAACTTGTGATATAAAAAAAAGGAAGTGAAAGAAGAGGTCGATATACGTCAAGACGGAAGGATTGCCTTCAATATGGAGGTTCGTAAGTCAGGAGGTATATACGCTGGAGAACGCAGAAGCTAGCAAGAAGGAACTCAGTGTGGGTGTTCGTCAGGGGGGGGTGACACACCGAGGAAAGGACGAGAGATGAGGTCAAGGAGACAGTGAGAAGGCAGACAACTGGAGATATCAGACAACCTCGACACAAGCTGAGGGAGACCAGGAATATGAAGATGTCAGCATCAGCGTCAGACCACAAATAATGTAAGGAAGATCCGGTGCCACATGGAAAGGATCTGAAGTTCAAGGACCGTATTAAGGAAATCATGTTGGAGATGTTTGGCGAGAGACAAAACTTACGAAAGATGAGAGATGTTGGTGACCTGTCCTGAGGGGATACGATAAGAGCGAGGAAGGAAAGAAAAGACTGGTCTGTGTCATCTTAACGAGAGAACATGTAGCGCCAGGAAATCATGATGGTTGGCCAGTTCCATTAGGATGAAAGAAAGCTATCCACAGTGACGTTGATGATATACAGGATTTACATAGCTTCACCACGAACCAGAACAAATATATAACAATAACAATGAAGGAACTATCAGGATGTTGCTACGGACAAGCAAGACACAAGGTCCTCAGAAATGATAAGATTTTTGATAATGGAAGACTTCTATTACGAAGAAACTGGTTTGGGTAATCTAGATTCTCATGGAGAGAGAGAGAGAGAGAGAGAGAGAGAGAGAGAGAGAGAGAGAGAGAGAGAGAGAGAGAGAGAGAGAGAGAGAGAGAGAGAGAGAGAGAGTCATGAGGACAAGTTCCTGAAGTGTGTTCATGAGGATCTTCTGTATCAGTATGTTCATGACTACAGTAGAATCAAGCGGACTGATGCACAATGTTGACAGTACCTTATTATCTTTTACACAGAGCACCGTGGTGGATGTTGAGATCATCAGGTGCAACACACCAACCGGGAAAATGTGATCGTGTAATGTATGACTACGTACACAATGGCCACATGGAATGACCAGAGAGAAAACCCGATTCACAGAGGAGATAACATTGTGGAAACTCCACACGGACATAAACAGATCAGTTCAGGTCGTAATCTGAGAAATAGTCCCATAGCCAAAATCATGATCATCATTATGGATAATACTGTAGAATCTACAAGAGAAGGAAATAGAAAATGGGTACCATGAGCTGCAAAGAGACGTTGAAGGTTAGAAGAAAAAAACATAGTTTCCATAAAACATGTTTGAAAGTAGGAATGTACTGTGGAGGAGATACAGGCGCCATTACAGCCATCCAGCATTTGAAAAGTATAAGAAAATAAGGAATGAGTACAGCAAGACAAGGAAAGAGGAGCAGTGATAATTTGAAGAGATTATCATGGAAAAAGCAGGAAAATATTCAACACACATCTCAGACAAGTCTCAGTCACTCTTTAGTTATAGAGCAGCTTATCAGGCTGAGGGATTCAGATGAGAAAGTTGAAGATGATGACGAGATAATGTCAGGGATTGAATACTAAGTTGATGTTGACGAGATCATATATCAGGGAATTGACTCCTAAGTTTAAAAGTGTAGTTGCGATGGAGGACACTATAAGCCTCAGTACACAAGGGGTGGATATAAGGACTTGGAAGGCATGGAAAATTTTAGAAACAACAAAGCTAGGCTGTGGAACTGATTTGATCCACACAAAGCAAATGGTCCTAATGACAGGCAGCTTGAGATATTGCTATGAATATTTCACTGCAAGAAGCCGTATTGCCAAGAGAGCGGAAGATATCAAATGCTGTGTCTTTCTTTAAGAAAGATGATCGGGAAATTGCACGAATTATAGACCAGTGTACCTGACGAATGTGGTCCGTGAAACACTGGGAAAATATAATCAAAAGGTAATTGGATGATTACTTGCAAAGGATAATTACCCGAGAGATGACATGGGTTCAGAGACAGATGGCTGTGCGATACAAATGATTCTAGGTAAGAGAAATGGTTGGGCAGACTGCGTTCTTAAACTGTCAGAAGGCTGGCATAAGGAGGCAGACCCCGTAGATGGGTCGTAAATTATGTTCGCGGGCAGGGAACAGAGGACGCACGTCAGTGGAGCCTTCTCGAAATAGGTTAGGGTTACCAGCGGGGTGCCGCAGGGCTGGGTCTTGGGACCATTACTCTTCGTGATGTATGTAAACAACTCGCCAGAATGGCTGAACCCAATACCTAGAAGTGTCTGCGGCAGATGCTGAAGTCCTGGGAAATATACGGAATGACAAGGGTTCCGTTACCTTATAAAGGAACTTCGACAATATCCATGTAGGTCTGACAGGGGGATGATGAAACTAAACCCGGGCATATATAGGAAAGTAAAGAGGATGGCATAGCGAAAAAGAAAAGACTTCGATGTGAATAAAATCCAGCAGAAAACAAGCTGTAGGAATCTTTGAGTAGTGAGAGTGATTTGGGAGTCAACATCTGTCACGAGTACTTCACATTACTAGATTTGTAAAGGAACCAAATTATCTGCTGGCAAATATCAAAACTGTATTTAAGTATTGGGATAAGAAAATATACATGCTCACTATTTACATCGTATATTAGAGCAAGAGGAGAATGTGCTTCTCAAATGTGGTCACCACACTTAAAGAAACACAAAGAACTTGATAGAGAAAATCCAGAGGAGAACAACAAAGACGATAAAAGAGATAAGAAAGAAGAGTTTCAGCGAGAGGTTCGAGACCATAAGTTTGCTTACCAGTAAAAAGATATACATATATACATACACATGCATAAATACACATGTACATATTCATACTTGCCCGCCTTCATCCAATTCCCGGCGCCACCCAGCCCCGCAGGAAACAGCATCGCCACCCTCTACGTCAGCGAGGTAGCGCCAGGAAACACGAAGAAAGGCCACATCCACTAACATCCATTCTCTAGCTGTCATGTGTAATGCACCGAAACCACAGCTCCCTATCCACATCCAAACCCCACAGATCTTTCCATGGTTTATTCAGGATGCTTCACATGCCCTGGTTCGGTCCACTGACGGCAATTATATATATATATATATATATATATATATATATATATATATATATATATATATATATATATATATATATATATATCCGGTGTGTCGCAGGTGACAAAAAGGGGCAGGAGTAGTGGGGGGCGGCGCTGCAAATCCTCCCCTTCTATAGTATCACTTCCCAAAAGAAGGAACCGTAAGAGAAGCAAGGTGAGGATGGTTTCTCTAAAGCCCTACCGTCTACTTCTTCGGGCTGTCATCCTTCACATCCAGCATCGTCTCTGGTCGCTTACACGCATAGCCAAATCTGGCGTTAAAAACCCGCGGGGTCCTGTTCGAATACTGGGAATTCTTTTCTTCTGAACAGTTAGTTCCTTGGATCATACACAAGACTGAGTCGTCTTTACATGGAGTTCTGGCGTCGTTCTAACTCTACATACATACATACTTGACAGCTTCAAGTCTAAGTATTGGTTCTCTTTCCCTCTCCTATGGATATTTCTCTGTTTTCTCCACCCGACACCTGGCTGATGATTGTATGTCCTCTCGCCATTAGTTAGACCACGTAACACTCGGCAAACCACAGCTTCGCATGGCTGCTGTGCAGCCGTCAGCAACCCAAGGAGAGGCAGTTGTAACGTTCATTTCTTCCCCCACGCCGATAAGATTTGGAACTCCTTACCTGCTGAATCTTTTTCTAACTACGACCTAATTAAAAAAAAAAGTTTTTCTCTATCTTTCAAAACATTATATGAATCTTCCTCTTCTTTCTCAATTTTTTTTAGCAGGGCAGCGTCAAGAAGAGAGGACTGAGCCTTAGGGGAAAAAATCCTCACTTGGCCTCCTTCTCTGTTCCATCTTTTGGAAAAGTAAGAACAAGAGGTTTTCCTCCCCCATCCTCAGGGATAATATATCCATGAGAGAGAGAGAGAGAGAGAGAGAGAGAGAGAGAGAGAGAGAGAGAGAGAGAGAGAGAGAGAGAGAGAGAGAGAGAGAGAGAGAGCTAGACGCGTATTGTTCACCGCTAGAAAATCCACTGTTATAACTAACAAGTTGTAAGTTTTGTTATGAAGTGATATATGTGAGAGAGAGAGAGAGAGAGAGAGAGAGAGAGAGAGAGAGAGAGAGAGAGAGAGAGAGAGAGAGAGAGAGAGAGAGAGAGAGAGAGAGAGTAGGGAGAGTAGAGAGGTAATAAATCAATACCTGGAGGAAGTACACAAGTGACAGGCCCCGGTACACGAGACTGGAGGTGCAACAGATTGTGCCACCCATCGACACCCTCCCCCATCTTACCCGTCACCATACTGACGGTGACGCCTGTCACGGTACGCGGGTTGCGTCACGTAACACCCGTCGTACGTCACATACAAACGTTAAGTAACGCCTCAAAACAAGTTCTCTCTTTCTTTTTCCCCGCGTAAAGTAACGGTAATGCGATGTAAGTACCGAGGTTATCTTCCACTGTGAAACATACACACAAAGTGGTCTGTACTTACCCACACATAGGGGGTGTGTACTGGGTGTGGGTGTGTGGGTGGGTGGGTGTACGTCGTGGGGGTCTGAAGGTATCCTAGCGGTCGGGGTGGCGTGCGGCGCGCGCGACAGAACACAACCCACGCACCAGGGAATAGACGGCGCGGAACATCCACTCTGCACCACGGGCGCGCCCAGACTGGCGGGCCCGGCTCGGGGAAACTCGCCTTCCCGCCCGACCCGCCAATCGCCTGGCTAACCCGCCAACCGTAATGCCCGCTAACCTCTCAACCCGCCAATCGCCCGATCCGCCAAGTCATACCCGATAACCCCTCAGCCCGCCAACCGCCAGACCCGCCAACCGCCAGACCCGCCAAACGCCAGACCCGCCAACCGCCAGACCCGCCAACCGCCAGACTCGCCAACCGCCAGACCCGCCAACCGCCAGACCCGCCAAACGCCAGACTCGCCAACCGTTATACTCGCCAACCGCCAGACCCGCCAACCGCCAGACCCGCCAACCGCCAGAACCGCAAACCGCCAGACCCGCCAACCGCCAAACCCGCCAACCGCCAGACTCGCCAACCGCCATACCCGCCAACCGCCAGACCCGCCAACCGTCATACCCGCCAACTGCCAGACTCGCCAACCGTCATACTCGCCAACCGCCAGACCCGCCAACCGCCAGACTCGCCAACCACCAAACCCGCCAACCGCCAGACCCGCCAACCGCCATACCCGCCAACCGCCAGACCCGCCAACCGTCATACCCGCCAACTGCCAGACTCGCCAACCGTCATACTCGCCAACCGCCAGACCCGCCAACCGCCAGACTCGCCAACCGCCAGACCCGCCAACCGCCAGACCCGCCAACCGCCATACCCGCCAACCGCCAGACCCGCCAACCGCCAGACTCGCCAACCGCCATACCCGCCAACCGCCAGACCCGCCAACCGTCATACCCGCCAACTGCCAGACTCGCCAACCGTCATACTCGCCAACCGCCAGACCCGCCAACCGCCAGACTCGCCAACCGCCAGACCCGCCAACCGCCAGACTCGCCAACCGCCATACCCGCCAACCGCCAGACCCGCCAACCGCCTGACCCGCTAACCGCATTTTCCAGTGATGATGTTAGTCACCCATACCTGTATACTGCTGACATACAGCAAGATTACACCACATATGAAGACCACTCCAACCAGCCGGACCACGTTGTACAGGAAGACCACTCCAACCAGCCGGACCACGTTGTACAGGAAGACCACTCCAACCAGCCAGACCACGTTGTACAGGAAGACCACTCCAACCAGCCGGACCACGTTGTACAGGAAGACCACTCCAACCAGCCAGACCACGTTGTACAGGAAGACCACTCCTACCAGCCAGACCACGTTGTACAGGAAGACCACTCCAACCAGCCAGACCACGTTGTACAGGAAGACCACTCCAACCAGCCAGACCACGTTGTACAGGAAGACCACTCCTACCAGCCAGACCACGTTGTACAGGACGACCACTCCAACCAGCCAGACCACGTTGTACAGGAAGACCACTCCTACCAGCCAGACCACATTGTACAGGAAGACCACTCCAACCAGCCAGACCACGTTGTACAGGAAGACCACTCCTACCAGCCAGACCACGTTGTACAGGAAGACCACTCCAACCAGCCAGACCACGCTGTACAGGAAGACCACTCCAACCAGCCAGACCACGTTGTACAGGAAGACCACTCCTACCAGCCAGACCACGTTGTACAGGAAGACCACTCCAACCAGCCAGACCACGTTGTACAGGAAGACCACTCCATGCAGCCAGACCACGCTGTACAGGGATGCTACACCGTACAATGAGACCACTGGACCAGAAGAGTCTCCACGCGTGTGGGAGAGGAACACGGAGTATGGTTCACGCTCGACCTTAGTAACGCTGAGGGAGCGAGGCACAACGCGAGCAATGTGCGGTGCGCGGCCCTCCTGCCAGGGGACCAGGGTCGCCCCCTCACATCTTTGGTCACATTCATTTTCCTCTGGACGTTGGACCTCCTCTCGTCTCACTCCTCCCAGGACGCACTCGTCAAAGTTTTTATCTTTCCTCGTGGCGCGTCGCCAGCAGCGCCTGACTGGGTTGGTCGGTCGGCAGCTTAATGACCTGCTGCAGGTAGTATTTGACCTACTAGTGTTGTGTTTACTCCTGACTGGTGAGGAGGGGCGAGCTGGGCGCGGCGCGGCGGTGTGTGTGGTGTGGGAGAGGAGGGGGCGCCACTGGGTGGCATAAAGTCCTACCCGGCGGCCGGACCGCTCTCGTCAACCTTCGACCATTTTCATGATCTTTTATAAACACCGACATGACCCTTGATCACGTGAACTTTGACCTTATCTTTACAAAGGTTAAGTTCCAGTAGCTCCTGATGAAAAATGACTAGGATTACAATCCTCTAAAACACCAGCAATTCAATGAACCCATTGTCCCAATCTGTTATACAGGTTGAAGGGTCATGGATTATATTCTCATGATCAACACACGTCACGACACACACACACACAAACGTGTTTAGATAAACCCGAGGTAAGGAATCAAACCCGAGGTAAGGAATCAAACCCGAGGTAAGGAATCAAACCCGAGGTAAGGAATCAAACCCGAGGTAAGGAATCAAACCCGAGGTAAGGAATCAAACCAGCCCTCTGGTGAGGATAGGTTTCCCACGGAGTTCTTATTCAGGTGGGTTACACCTGTGGTGTCCACTGTGTGGATGGTTTATCGCGTCCATCAACCCAACACGGATTATGAGCTCATAAATGAACGCATTATTCACACACTCACCCCTCACAGACTTATTGTTCATACACTCACCGCTCATAAACTCATTGTTCACACACTCACTCTTCATAGACTCATTGTTCACACACTCACCGCTCATAAACTCACTGTTCACACACACTCACTCTTCATAGACTCATTGTTCACACACTCACCGCTCATAAACTCACTATTCACACACACTCACTCTTCATAGACTCATTGTTTACACACTCACCCCTCATAAACTCATTGTTCACACACTCACCGCTCATAAACTCACTGTTCACACACACTCACTCTTCATAGACTCGTTCTTCACAATCGCAAGGTACAATTAACCTAACTCCTTCCGAACGATGGGAAAACCCTTGAGAACGACGGAACGACCCTTGGGTATGATTTGTGTGACCTCGCACGTGACCGTAAAGGGCCAGGTGAATGGCCAGACCATCTTGACCAGGGGTCGCGGCCGTCCTGCTCAAACCCATCGGAGAAAACCTCGCTCATTGAAAACGAAAGCTTCCCCACCTGTGTCTTGTGGACGACCTCTCCCCCAGCTGTGTCCTGTGAACGACCTCTCCCCCACCTGGGTCCTGTGAACGACCTCTCCCCCACCTGGGTCCTGTGAACGACCTCTCCCCCACCTGGATCCTGTGAACGACCTCTCCCCCACCTGGGTCCTACGCCACACCCTGGGTACTGATCAAAGCTCAGCAGTAGGTGTTTCCCTAAGTCTTCACTCCCAGTAATTTGGACGGTGTTTTGGTACCAACTGCAACATTACAGGCCAGCGAGCGTGGTATGCAGACGCCATAATCCCCGGGTTCAAATACACTTCCTACCCACGACGTACCTGATGGTGTCCTCGTCGCCAGGACACATGGACGCCGTCCACTGCAGGTTCATCCAGGCAGCGAAAAGCACTGATGCTCTGACGCCAGTCTCACACCTTCCACTTATCATCCTTGAAAGAAGGAAAACAAAGAAATGTAAGAGACTGTTATTCATTTGTTAACTTCTCCAAATGAATGAGAGAGAGAGAGAGAGAGAGAGAGAGAGAGAGAGAGAGAGAGAGAGAGAGAGAGAGAGAGAGAGAGAGAGAGAGTACAGAACTCCTGTTTGAGATTACACGAAGCGCCATTCCCGTGTACCGAAAGTGTTGCCTCTGAACTTGCACTTATGCTTGGTCGTTTCTGTATTAAAAACCAGAACTACTTCTTGGAAGCATGCATTGGTACATCCCATCCCTAAGAAGGGCTGACCATTATAACCCATGTAACTATAATCCTGTTGCTTTAACATCACCCATATCCAAAGTCCTTGAATCCCTCCTCAACCTACGTATCCTCAAACATCTTGAGTCTCACAGTCTTCTCTCTGATCACCAGTGTGTGTCATCATCCTTAAGAGATTTTAGGGAATCATATGTAGTTGCACTGATATATATTCAAAGCTTTTGACAGGGTGTGGCATCGGGATCTCATCTTTAAACTTCCCTCTTTTGACTTCCCTCCCTCATTTTGCTCCATCGTATCTAGTTTCCTCTCCGGCCGATCCATCTCTGTGGTTGTTGATGGATCAGCCTCTCCCCCTCTGTGGCTGTTGGTAACGCAACGGTGGGCTGCTTTGATAAATGTTTCTTTCCCGACGCCTGGAAGTTTTGGAACCCTGTATCCTTTCTTGTATTTTCCCAGTAACTATGACCTGGCACGATTTAAAAGACAGTGTTTCTACTTCTTCCAGTATACGTAAATACATTCCCTGATTTTTTTTTTTTTTTTTTATCTTCCATTGAACTCTGTGTTTCAGTTACGGCCCGACCTTAGTGTACACTTTTGTCTATGACTGGAGCCTCTTAACATAACACAAGAAAAAATGAAAAGTCGTCTTTGGTGAGGCTGTATCACTAGTGGGAGTACAGTATCGTCACAGAACCTCTCACTGCAAAGAAGTCCACATTTCCCTGCTACTGGAAGCAGTGCGGTCTTGGGCTGCAGTAGCCTTTAGAAAGCGGTCCTGGGTAACACCAGGAGTCTCTCTTCGAAAGAGATCATGGGAAATTGATAAATAAAGACCAAGAAGCTGTAGTATCAAATACAATGATCAGTTTAGGTCAAGGAAACATCAACATGTAAGGCATCGGAGCCAAACCAATGTGATCTTGCAACTGTCAGTAACACACCCAGAGTACAGGTTATGTACATACATGTGGCAAGTCGCGAGAAGCCGCCATGATCCTGAACATTACAAACACCGACTTTGTTCTGCACCTGACGAACACACACAAACTAGGTCACTATATTAGCGAATGTCCTAAAGTCAGTTATTTCAGGCCTCAATGCTTACTATTTGAACGGTTCTGTGGCTACTTTACCGATGATAATATCCTAGAAGACATAATGAAACTGTATCCAAAATTCATGCCCTGAGCAATATAGACCCGTGATGTAATCATGCCCATTGCTGGCATATTTTGCAACTGCAAGACCCAAGTGTAATGTGTTTTGACCTTTATATGATCGTGAATGTTAACAACATGCCCAGTGGCAGTAAGTACACTCTGCGTCTCCAAGTCCCTTCTGTAATGTACCTTTAACCATTTGTATTACTGTCAGTGTTAACAATTGTACACTACACTTTATGTACATTGTGTACTATGTAATTTGTGTTTGTATTATAATTGTCATTCGTTTCTCCACCTGCTCCTATAATACTATCAGTTACCAAGATAATCTGTATATGTCTTGTTATACTTGTTTGGTGTCACACAAATGCCATTAATACCATTTCTCTCCCTCTCTGACGGAGCAGTGACCCTGTGGTTCCCTGGGTCCAGCTGTCACCCTGTTATGTTGATGTATTGAACCCACTGCACGCTCTGTACCTGCCTCCACCAACCCCTCACCCACTCTGCAACCCTGTCTGTAAACACCTGACAAATAAAGTTGTGCTTTAATTCAAGGTTACACAAGCTTAGATAATTACTAAATTCTGTAGTTCATGAGTGAATGAATTTCCTAAAGTTAAAATATACATCTAGACATTTCTCCTCAAGCCAAATAAACCTTATCTAAAACACTAACTCTGTTGATACCTTATCTTTACTGCGTTTGTTCCTGTCGGGCAAGAGGCCATGGACTCCAGTATTAACAGGTCGGTGTTTGATGAGCTACTGGCCAGCACAGAGGGAGCCTGGCTGCCCACACTGGCTGGTCATTGTCGTGAGTGGTGGTTCCGTATTGCTGAGTAGTAGGGCAGTTTGGCAATGAGGCAGTTCGCTCGTACTGACCGCCCAACATACAGAACATTACAGCTGTTGTACTTATACTGGCAGACTTGTTTTAGAGACGATATGTAGATATGTTTTTGATCTATATTTGCGTACGATATTCCTTTATATTTAAATTATCTAATCTCCCAACAACATTGAATTTAACTCGGAAGTGAAAAAAAAAAATATTAAGATTAATAGATGTGGAAATTCCTTCACAACATCAGGATACATGAAACCAACATTTACTGATCTTTGTACGAAATGTACTTATTCTATCCCGATCAGATACAAGCATAAGTGGATGGTAACCCTCTACAGCGCCACACGAGCATTCTATATACGTTCTGATTAAGCTAAATTCCACACTGAACTAAAGATTTTTGGTAATACTTAGCATAAGAACAGTTTTCATGTAAACTTCACTAGTGTACATGTTGGTAAAATTCACCGAAATATATATGTCCATCACTAAATCCATCAAATGTACTCTGGGATGTGATATATTTCCCAGTCTTATTCACTGGGAAGATCGGTTGTATATTTCATAAGAGATTGACTAAATTGTTACGTGAGTTTTAGCCACATACCAACACCAGAGTAGTTTTTAGAGCGATAAATACATTTCATTCATTTTTTCAAGTTCAAGGATGTTATTTTTGCATAGTAGCAGTCGTCAACTGTCTGCCAGTATAAGTACAACAGTTGTCATGTTCTGTATATTGGCAAGACGAACCCACACCTCAGGACGCGCGTTCGTGAACACCCTGGGCGACCGGTCAGTACCAGCGAACTGCCTCATTACTAAACAGCCCTACTACTCTGCAATACAGAACCACCCCTCACGACAATGACCAGCCAATGTGGGCGGCCAGCCTCCCTCTCTGTGCAAGCCAGTAGCTCCACCCCTCACGACACTGACCAGCCAATGTGGGCAGCCAGCCTCCCTCCCTGTGCTAGCCAGTAGCTCATCAAACACCGACCTGTTAATACTGGAGTCCATGGCCTCCTGACCTACAGGAACAAACCCACTATAAGTAAAGATAAGGTATCAACAGAGTTAGTGTGTTTTAGATAAGGTTTATTAACCTTGACGAGAACTTTCTAGTGGTCTTCAGTTGTGTATTTCTAACATTAGGATATTTACTTATGAACTGTAGAATTTTAATCTCGACTGTGAAATACGAGTCATGTTTAAATATAGTTCAGATAAAGTAGGAGGACTGTCAATATTAATTTTTTATATTCTTTATCGAAATTATTCATTTCACGTTGGGCTCTCATGATGAATATTTTTCAGAACACATTTTTAGATATTATGTTTTCAACAGGTCATGATGTATATATTATCCTTTGCAGACTCTGATGATGGTATACATGTACATGTAGGTAAGTAACGAAACGTAAGCCAATAAAACCGAGGATGTTCATCCCAGCCCTGGTGACTGCCTATTACGACTACGTTTTTATGCAACAGATCCATTGCTTTGATATTTTTTTCTTATCATACTTGATCGCCTTTCCCGCATCAGCGAGGTAGCGCCAGGAAACAGACCCATCCACTCATATACACACATATATACATAAACGACCATACATGTACATATACATACATATTCATATACATATCAACAGATACACATATTCGCCATTTCCCGCTTTAGCGAGATAGCGTCAAGAACAGATGACTAAGCATTAGAGGGAAAAATCCTCACTTGGCCCCTTCTCTGTTCCTTCTTTTGGAAAACTAAAAACAGGAGGGGAGGATTTCCAGCCCCCAACTCCCATCCCTTTCAGTCGCCTTCTACGACACGCAGAGTAAACATTGGAAGTATTCTTGCTCCCCTATCCCCAGGGCAAATGAGAGTTGGGGTGAGAGACTATCAGTAAATTTTAGGGAGAATAAAAAGATGTTCTGGAAGGAGGTAAATAGGGTGCGTAAGACAAGGGAGCAAATGGGAACTTCAGTGAAGGGCGTAAATGGGGAGGTGATAACAAGTAGTGGTGATGTGAGAAGGAGATGGAATGAGTATTTTGAAGGTTTGTTGAATGTGTCTGATGACAGAGTGGCAGATATAGGGTGTTTGGGTCGAGGTGGTGTGCAAAGTGAGAGGGTTAGGGAAAATGATTTGGTAAACAGAGAAGAGGTAGTAAAAGCTTTGCGGAAGATGAAAGCCGGCAAGGCAGCAGGTTTGGATGGTATTGCAGTGGAATTTATTAAAAAAGGGGGTGACTGTATTGTTGACTGGTTGGTAAGGTTGTTTAATGTATGTATGACTCATGGTGAGGTGCCTGAGGATTGGCGGAATGCGTGCATAGTGCCATTGTACAAAGGCAAAGGGGATAAGAGTGAGTGCTCAAATTACAGAGGTATAAGTTTGTTGAGTATTCCTGGTAAATTATATGGGAGGGTATTGATTGAGAGGGTGAAGGCATGTACAGAGCATCAGATTGGGGAAGAGCAGTGTGGTTTCAGAAGTGGTAGAGGATGTGTGGATCAGGTGTTTGCTTTGAAGAATGTATGTGAGAAATACTTAGAAAAGCAAATGGATTTGTATGTAGCATTTATGGATCTGGAGAAGGCATATGATAGAGTTGATAGAGATGCTCTGTGGAAGGTATTAAGAATATATGGTGTGGGAGGCAAGTTGTTAGAAGCAGTGAAAAGTTTTTATCGAGGA